>NW_025374244.1:0-3785 GCF_016433145.1 Gracilinanus agilis
TATATAATTTATATTATAAAGCATCTATATAATGCTTTATAATAGTATTTCATTCCCTAAACCTATGAGGTAGGGACCACAATTATCATACTTTTACAGATGGGACAATTGAGGCAGATAGACGTTAAATATCTTGCTAAGGGTCACACAATTAGCAAATTATCTGAGGCGTGATTTGAAATCAAATCTTCTTGACCTGGAATCTATTTCTTTCTATCTACTATGCTACTTCTCAATGTCCCAAAGAATTCTTTAAGATTATTAAGTAGCAAATGAGCTGTTGATAAGTATCTGTGGAGGAAACTTCCACATGAGCATTCCCAAAACTGATGAAAGTAAAATCCTCATTTCTCCCCCAATTCCTACATTTCCCAAAACTCCTAACAAAAGAATATAAATGGCCATTTTGGTGAATTAATGTCAAATTGGATATTAGTACTATGACTAAATAACTTGCAAATTCTTCTA
Source organism: Gracilinanus agilis (assembly GCF_016433145.1). Classification (NCBI taxonomy): domain Eukaryota; kingdom Metazoa; phylum Chordata; class Mammalia; order Didelphimorphia; family Didelphidae; genus Gracilinanus; species Gracilinanus agilis. The sequence goes on from NW_025374244.1 coordinate 469, forward strand.
GTTGATGAGATAGAAATGAAAATAGATTAAAATATAATTTGATTTATTAAGAAGAATGATGATGAAATATGCCTAGAGTCCACTAGAGGTGTGTCTTTTAGATATGGTGAATGTTATGATTTGGTTTGCCTGTATATATGTATTTGCTACACTGGAGATCTGCAATTTCTTGGAGAAGTACAATTAATAAAGATTGTTAGAGATGCTAGAGATTCAAAAACAAAAACAAAATAAAATATCGAATTAATAGGACATGTCAAATTAATAGGACATGAATATACAGAGGAAATTCAGAAAAGGATATGAACAAACAGCATAACATCATTGTTTTTAAATTCAATATACCCTGTAAAATAGTTTGCCTAACAAAAATTCAGAGTTTCATATAAGATTGCTTGGGATTTTTGTTCTTTGTATTTTCAAGTGTTTATGCTTGTTAAGGATAGTTAAGTTCATAATAAAAATAGAAGAAAAATTGATTTTTATTGGCTAGACACAAAGATGAGTAATTGATGTTATAATGGCAAATTGGAACAAGGACTTTAGAAGAGTTTCCCCAAGGGACTAGTCCTATGCTTCAGGAACTTAAATGGAGGAATAAATTGCGCAACTATCAAATTTATACATGGCAAAGATTTGAGAGGGCTAGATGATTCACTGGATATTTGAGTGTTCAAAATGAAAATTTTCAGAATAAGTGGATTATAATGACATGGGATATAGTAGGGATAACGATAAAGTCTTATAGTTGGCTCAATGAATAAACTAGTGCAAAATAGTCATAGCCATAATTAGAAAATAGTTTGTCTGAAAAAATTTCTGGGTACTTTTATACTTGAGTACAAATGCAGAATCTCTCTTGTCCTGGAAGAATAAGAAAACGTTCTATAAATCTTCAACCACATCTTCCATATTTTTCTTCTGATTTTATCCTTTAAAATCTTAGTGGTTATCTGACTTAAATGAGTTTTTCGCAAAAAATTCCTGTAAATTTATTTTTCCTCAAGTGTTTATCCTTGTTTTATAAATTAGTTTCACTCATAATCTTCTTCCACTCTTATCTGATTTTATATGTTCACCTACATTCTAAACTATTTCTGTCCCTGACAGTCAAATCTCACTAACTGACCAAGACATCAAGTATTGGCAAATTGAGTTAGGTCCCAGGTCATTGGGGTGGGGGGGGGAGGTGGTTGTACTTGTTACACTCTCTTAGGAAGTATCAGTTGCTTGTATACATATCTGTTTCTTTAATCGTTTCCAATTTGGGGGACATCAATATCTTATGTCATCTTTGAACACCTTCAGTTGCATATATACCACATATATTTGTTCTCTATTTTTCCTCGTTTCTTATTGGTTTTAATCATTTCTCTAATGTCATAGTCCACTAAATCTGGAGTCAGAAGACCTGGCTCCAAAATACTGAATCTACTGTATGCTACCTTTATGACCTTTTGTAAATTTATCAATTTTATTGGATTTCCTCCAAAGAATTAGGTAGTAGCTGAGTTGTACTTTGAAATGGAATAAGGATTTTAAAAGGCAAAAATGAAAAATGTATTCTTGTCATTGGAGAAGGGATAATTTGTATAAAACAACTGAAAAATAATATCATGTTAAGTTTCACTTACTAGAAAAAATCAGCTTTATACTTAGGAAATTACTTTGAAGGACTGGAAATACTACCTTGACCATCCTATTGCCTTCTATGTCGTAGCCTCTATGACATCTCCATAAGGTCCTGTCTCTGATTTTACATCTTTAGTGATAGAGAGCTTTCTATATTATAAGAAAGTGCCTTTTATTTTCATAAATTCATTAGTGTCAGGAAAGTCTTACATTGATTTGAAACCTTTCTCCCTATATTTTACAAGTTTTACTTATCCCAGTTCAGCTTTATTATGCTAAGCAGAATAAATCTAATCAGTCTTTCACCTGACTTCTTGGTAGCCTCTTTGGTGCCTTAAGTAGACTTAAGTAAAAGGTACATACTTGGTGCATGCTGACTGAAAAAAAAATTCTTTTATTCCACTGCATCCTCTTACTTTCCCCCCAAATTGAACAGAAGATGGTATGAACCAGTAACTATTGCATGCTTTTCTCACCTTCCTTAAGTGTATATAGAATTATAAGCATTTGGATTTTCTTTTCTGTTCCAGTCATTCTCACATCTTCAGCTTTGGCCATCTCCCTTTCCTACTGCAGGTGTTGTGTTAACAAGGAGGGCCAAACCATGCCTGGTTTTATTGGACTTGTGATATTTTCTCCCTGTGATCTGATAGTCTGTGGACTAATGTTGGCAGAGAACTTCACTGAAGCCACAAGGGAGTTACAAGCTTTTCATTTTTATCACGGAGTAAAGCCAGAGAAGTGTGTTTCTTAAGGTTAATAATGTGAGCTGACCTTTAAGTGTGAAAATGTGGTACCTTTTTTATTTAGTACAATTAAAGATAATGATCAAGCTTATTGGTTGAACTGTGGCAGAATGTTAAGTGGATACATCCTCACTTAGGGTGTTCAGTTTTGAAAGGAAAAAAAAAAACTACTTAGGCTCTAGGTTGACCCGATTATATAAAGTTAATTTATGTTTTGCAAAATTACAGAGTAGAAATGGCCTGTAGCTGTGGAGAGACAAAGAGCTGGAGTCAAATCTGGGTGGGAGTCCCAGCATACTTTTGAGGATTTTAGAAGCAAAGATTTACAGCTTGAAAGAAGGTATCTCATCCAATCCTTTCATCCTGTAAGTGAAAATACTGAAGCAAAGAGTAATGAAGAAACTGGCCCAGTGTTATACAGCATAGCTCAGTGCCTAAGAAGGGATCTGAACCTAAATTTTCTCGACTTCCGATCCAGAACCTTATTCCCTATGACAAAAGGAATGCTACAGAGAAAATCAGCTAAACTAGTTTCATTTTTTCATATGAGAAAGGATGATAACATATGTGCTATCAAAGTCATAGGATTCTTATGTTATTGTATACTGCGAAGTTATAGAACCTTAAATGATTGTGTTAATTGAAATTATCATCATTTAAATTTAATTTGGAAAAAACATAATTAAATGTATACTTTGTTGAAAAATATACCCTCTACTATCCCCCCTTACACTCTTTCCAGTTCTAAAACAATTGTCAAATGAAGATGACCATTGCTACTGTTTAAATATATTCCTCTATAGCTCCATATGATTTATGAAACCAAAATATTCTTAAAAATGTTGTCCCAATATTGGAATTAGCTCCTTAGATGCCTGTGAATCGTCCATGGAATGGCTATGCAAATTCTGGTTCTTGGATCATCAGTCAATTTATATA
>NW_025374245.1:0-1250 GCF_016433145.1 Gracilinanus agilis
TCTCTCTCTCTCTCTCTCTCTCTCTCTCTCTCTCTCTCTCTCTCTCTTTTTATCTACATTCCCAGCCTGGACCTCACTGAGAGCCATCTCAATAACAGGTTTACCATCACCCCTAGGATCTCAAAACTTTTTGATCTTTCATGATTCTTGCCCTGCTATTTCCCAAATGTACTGTCATCTTCCTGTTTTTTTCTATTCTGCTTCCTAGCTAACTAACCTTTTAGAGAAAGACATTTATTGTTGTTCAGTCATTTCAGTTGTGACTCATCCCATTTGGGGTTTTCTTGACAAAAATACTGGAGTGATTTGCCATTTCATTCTCTAGTTCATTTTACAGATGAGGAAAATGAGACCAACAGGGTTAAGTGACTTTTATCATACAGCCAATAAGTGTCTGAGAACAGATTTGAACTCAAAGAAAGGAATCTTCTTGACTCCAGGCTCAGCACTCTATCCACTGTGGCACCTAGCTACTCCAGAGAAAGGCATGGACTTACACTAATTTTTCCATTATAAAATTATGGTTCAGACTCACACTACAGAAAGTTCTATTTTAATGTCTTATCATGAAAGGGAGATGATACTGGATTCTTAAAGTTAACATTAGCAGAGAGCAATCAACAGAAACTTCCTGCCATGGTGAAAGGACTTTCAGTATAGTTTTGGCAACAGTCTGCTTCCTGAATAACAGCCTAGTTACCCATAGAGAAATTCATCATTGGGGGATGCGGGTGGATCTGCCTGTCTTTTGTCTCTGCCCACTCTAATTCACCTGCCATTCAGATATTAAAGGGATTTACCTAAAGCATAATTCTGACCATGGACCCTACCTTACTCAATAAACTCCAGGAGTTTCCTATTGCCTACAGGAACAAATACAAAATGCTCTATTTGGCATTTAAAACCCTTCAAAACCTAGCCTCCTCCTATTTTTCCAGTCTTCTCAATTCTTACTCTCCACCACATACTCTTCATTACAATGACACTAGCCTCCTGGCCAAAACACTCCATTTCTTAGCTCTGAACAACTTTTCCCTGTCCCTGGAATGTTCTCCTTCCCCTACTCTACTTACTGACTTCTCTTGTTTCATTTAAGACCCAAATAAAATCCTATCTTTTACTGGAAGCTTTGCCCAACCTCTCTTCATTCTAGTGCCTTTCTTCTACTCATTATTTCCTATTTATCCTCTCTCTCTCTCTCTCTCTCTCTCTCTCTCTCTCTCTCCCTCCCTCTCTCTCTCTCTCTCTCT
>NW_025374246.1:0-9233 GCF_016433145.1 Gracilinanus agilis
TGTGTTGGCTCCAAGGCAGAAGAGTGGTAAGGGTAGGCAATGGGGGGCAAGTGACTTGCCCAGGGTCACACAGCTGGGAAGTGTCTGAGGCCAGATTTGAACCTAGGACCTCCCGTCTCTAGGCCTGGCTCTCAATCCACTGAGCTACCCAGCTGCCCCCCCAATATATTTTTAATAAATTATTGTTTTAGAATCTTAAATGATAACTTTAAATGCTTCGAGAGAAAGAGTTTTAACCTGGAAATGGCATTGCTTTACTTTAAAAGATAAAATATGAATAGAGAGGTTAAAGATTGCAATGAACATTTCTTTCCTTGAACTATATTTGAGATCACAACTCTGTAGTAGTTGTTCTAAAGGAAAAGGCATCCATTAAATCTAGAAAAAGTAAGAGTAATATAAGACTAGAGGTAACAGATTTGTTCAAGAAGTTTATAGCACAGCTTTAACTTTCTAAGAAGCTTGACCTACCAGAAACAGAACACATCTGTAGGATGGAGCTGTGATTTTAAAGATCCTGAATAATTTTAATATTCTGCTATATTTAGTTGCTTAATTTATGTAATGGCCCAAAGACATTATTTAAAAATTGGAGTTTTGTGTTTAAAAAGACAGAGGTCTTGGGGAATTGTCCAATACTCTTATGAAACTATTCTAGTTCCTTTCAGTGATCCAGAATCCACACCATCCATGTTTGCCTGTCCCATGAGACTCTCACTCATGAACTCCCAAAAGTTCAGTACAGCACAGTTCTCACAGCCAATGTGTTAGAAACTTTCCTTGATTTCTTCTAATACCTACAGGGGACAAGTGGAGCATTCTGACTATCCATTTCTTCTCCTTTACCCTCACCATCTTCTCTTTCTGTCATATAACTTTTAGATGACATCCTTTACTCTTCTTTTTGCCCTGAGTTCCTCATTGGCACTATGTTACAGCTTGCTCAAGCCCACCGTTCACCTTTCCATTTCCCACTACGTGATGCTCATTTTTAGTTCTTTATAAAAAAGCAATGGGTTTCCCAACCCCACTGCCACAGAGCTGCCATACATCAAGTTAGCAATATTCAAGAACAGTCTTAAAATTTCTATGTCATTTAGGGGATAAAATTTGGTATTTGCAAAATTAGCAGAAAGGATAAAGAAATTATTTTATTTAAATATTTTGCATTGTTACTTTAATTCATTTGGGTTTGAGTAGTCGTATTCTACAGTTGCCTCTAGCTGCAATTTTTCTTCCTCCTAGAATGCATTTATTTTATACACTGTCCCATTCCTGACATGGCATTTTACAGCATTCTGGTCATTTTCTGCCTTCTTTCCTTCCTTTTTTAAGCCTCTCTGAATCCTGGAATCTTCCTTGCTTTTTCTGGCCATCAGTAAGCATAACTAATGGATTGGGCGCTAAACTAAAAGTAAAATATTGCTTTTGCTGACTGAGTGAAGTTGGTTAAACCACTAAACCTTTCATGATTCCATTTCCCTATCTGCCAAATGCTGTTTGGTTTTGAGTCTTGGAACAACACAATCTCCTGAGAATTCAAGTGGCAGCTGACTCCTAAAGGTCAATGGAGAGTCTTATGGTAGGCATATACTGACTACAGTCTATTTCAAATGACGACCTATGTGCAAGAAACTGTGAAAGGAGGGAAAGCTAGGTCATTCAGTGGCTAGAGAGCCAGGCCTGGAAATGAGTTGCCCTGGGTTCAAATCTGGCCTCAGATACTTCTTAGCTGTGTGATGCTGGCCAAGTCACTTAATTTAACCCCAGTTGCCTAGCCCTTGCCAATATTAGTATTGAATAGTAAGGAGAAAGAAAGGGAGAGGGAGAAAAAGAGGGAAAGGTAAGAAGAGGGAGGGAGGGAGGGAGAGAGAGAAATAGAGAAAGAGGGGAAGAGAGGGAGGCAGAGGCGGGGAGGGAGTGAGGAAGGCAGGCAGGCAGGAAAGCATTAGGTGGGTCCACTGCAGAGGATTTATGGAAGACTATGAAAGAAAATTGCATAGGATGAGAACACATGACTAGGGTGCAGTTTGTTCTACCGAAGAGACTGCCTACATCAAGGAAATCACAGATCGATTGAAGTATATGAGGAGAATAATTTCTCCCTCTTGCTTCCTGACCTGTAGGGACATTGCAAGGAGAAATATAATCATCTATGTAAAATGAATTGAGATTCTTTTTGGAGGATCTTTGGAGGAAAAGTTGCCTGCACGTGAGAGCCACTAAGGTATACTAATTTACAAAGGTGATATTAATATGAGGCATTGTCATTTTTTATCTTAGTGTTTCCTACAACAGAATTCTAGGTTCGAACATAAGAAAAATTCTTTCCTATCTGAAGACATTAGATTGGGTTACCATGGGAATTCTTTTCCCTTGGAGATTTTAAAGAGCAGAATAAACTTTCATCTGACTGGGTGTTTCATCTGTTTCTGCTTGAAGAAATAGATATGATCTACAAGGTCTTCCCCAGACTTATATTTTTGTCATTTTCCTCTTCGAAGTTCTGCCCATGTTGTCTCCTGGCTCAAATAATTAATGTAGTAATTCCATACTCCTTTTAGCTGCTTTTCTCCTTCTAAATTCCACTGAGTTAAATTTGAAAGTACTGTCTTGGTTGTTGTGTTGCTGCCCACTTTGCTTTCTAATGAGCCTTTCAAAGTCCATGCAAACTGATATAGACCTTTGGCAATGGAAGTCATTTCAATGTTTTTTGTTTGTTTATTTCTCTAAGACACTACTGGGTCTAATGTCTTAGCATTGCTTTTTTTGAGTTCCTTAGTTAGATTGTACTTTGTTGATTTGCCACAGTTGGAAGTCTGCATTCTCAAGTGAAGTTCTGTGTAGAATAGTTTTGCAACAATAAGGCTGGGTTATGTTACCATATTTAAGAGTCTCTTTCTCTGTGGATAGTGCCCCCATTCAGTTAGGTAGTGAGTATAAGTTCCCAACCTGCATGTTGCATGTGTGTGCTTGTGTGTAGATATATATACATACCAATATATATTAAAATGGACATTCAGCAAAAAATAAGTACTACTTTTATATATACATATTTAATATGCATTACATATAAATTATATATGATATATATGAACATGTATAAATTATATATAATATACAAATATGTAAATATAAGATACTACTTTAATGTACAAATTATCAATTTATTTTAATGGTTGGAAAAAAGTCCCTATAAAATACACCAATTGTATTTTTCAGCTAAAAATAAATTTGTGCTTCAAAACAAAACCAGCAAGGGGTCTTTAAAACACCATTTTGTTACTTTTGTTGTACTATCCAATTAGATGATGACCAGTCTCTTTCTACTTATCTCTGGGATATATTTATGCAAAAACAATTACTACATTTCTTTCTTTCTTTCTTTCTTTCTTTCTTTCTTTCTTTTTTTTCTCTCTCCCTTCTTCCTCTATCACCTCATATGGAAGGGCTGTGACAAAATATTGCCGTAACACAATCATCTTTTCAAATGAGCTCCTTGCACCATATTTTGAGCTGATGTCTTTGTAGTACGTATTTTGTATTTTAATATTTGCTCGTGCAACAAAAATATCTATAATTGAAGCTATTTCCCCAATATAATGTTAATGATTAAAGTTTAAAGAAACACTTCATTCTATAAACTAAAACAATGCAAGTAACATATCTATTAAATATTAAGGTTTTTCTTTTTCTTTAGTTTTCTATTCTTTGCATTATTCTTTGGCTCATGGCCATATTTATAATTTTTGCACATGCGCCTATAAGTCTGGGTCACAAAAATACCATCTAGGGCTAATAGTCTAGACCAGTAATGGTGAACCTTTTAGAAACTGAGTGCCCAAACTGCAAACTGCATGGAGACAGGGAGAGAAGCAGCTCCGCCCTGCATCACTCTGGTTTTCTAGTAACAAATTCTGGCAAATTCTGTGCTGGGATGACTGTGCATGTGCCCACAGAAAGGGCTCTGAGTGCCCCTCCCAGCACGTGTGACATAGGAAAACCAACACAGATCTAGATTCTAGATTGATGGTTTGGAAATCCCCTCCACTATTCAGAAACAAATCCAGGAAAAGAAACAGCATAGTGATGTGGAAAGTGTTAGTTATAAGGTCTAAAGAGTTCACTTTGTCCACTTACTATTTTTATGATCTTTATTTAAATTATTGACCTCTATTTTCCATTTGGTAAAAGAGGAGGTTGGAAGGAACTTTAAGGAAGTTAGTGACCTCTAAAGCTCTAAACCTATGATTCCATGAATGGGATCATGATCAGGATGGGTAAAAGTAAAGCATGGTACAGCCTCTAGACTCATAAATCTGTAAATGGGAGTGGATTCATTCAGGAGTGTCTAAGTTACTATCTTCTTCCAGATATTACTTAATTCCTTGGTTTTCTATAAAACACTAACCTACTGGTTGTTTGAGAACAATGTTCCATTGCCCATACCTTTGAATCTTTGGTATTAAAGATAGTTTAGTCCAACTTGATTATCAGATGAGGAGACTGAGGTGGAGAGAGAGGTGGAATGCCCCAGGGCTAGTTAGCAGAGTTAAGATCCTTACAATCCAGAAACACTAGATTTCTCTCTGTTACAATTCTTGTCTTATCCCATCTTCATGTCTTTGCTTATGCTTTTTTTTTCCCACCTGGAATAGAACTCCTCCTCTTGAAAGCTTGAAGGATCAACCTGATTCAAAACTCAGTGTAGAAAATACCTACTTTTGGGGAAAGTGATTTCTCCTTCTCTCAGTCTCTTATTGTGCTGCACTTTCCTTTTATAGTAATTGCATTCTCTTTTATGTCATATTTATTTTGAACTCTTTCCTTCATTATATTGTTAGCTTCTGAAATATAGGGCATGTGTGTTTTTAAACTTTCTATCTCCAAAGAAAATCGCATAGTAGGTGCTTAATAGTTTTGTCTTCTTTTTATTAGAATCAATCTTCCCAATAACTCTGTATAACAGTGTAAATTCTTTTTAATGTTTGTGTTATAAACAAGGAAGCCAAGACTCAGAAAAGTTACAGTTTGTTACTAACAGTTGCCATAGACAATTGGTTACTAGCAAAGTATAAACTTGAATTCAGCTCTTTAGACTCCTGTGCTATATACATCTTTTCTTCCTTTTGTGAAGAAAAATGACATGCCAATCAAGACATGAATGGATGGTAAAATGCATAATTTAAAAAATGTAAATTATTTAAATTTTTTCTTTATTTTATTCCAGTAACAAATTTATACATGTTTGCTAAGGTTTGCTAAGATTGTCTCCCTCTCTTTTTTCCTCCCCCTTCCCAGAGTTGACAAGCAATTCCACTCTATTTTACATGTATAAAATGTATAATTAATGTATAATTTAAAAGAAGAAAACAAACATTTATTAAGTACCAGGCACTGCATTAAGTATTTTACATATATTATCTTATTTGATCCTCAGAACAACCCTGGGAGGTAGGTGTTATTTCTCTCCCAATTTTAAATATGAAGAAGCCGAGGTAGATAGAGGCTAAATGATTTGCTCAGCTAGTAAGACACACAGCTAGTAAATGTCTGAGGCCAAATTTGAACTCAGGTCTTCCTGACTCCAGGTCCAATGCTTAATCACTGCATTACCCTGAAGGAAGTAAAAGCTAAGTTCATGGTGAAACAAAAGAGTAAATCAGTTCTAAGCTCAAAATGTACTTGATTCTCACATGGAACATAAATTACAGTGGGAATATCAGGCCATTTCCATGGTATTTTGAGTGAATTTGTTGACAAAAAATACCAATAAACTCTAAAACATATATATGTGTGAATAGCCTATGCTGTTCTAAATATGGCTATACTAATAGACACACACACATATACACAAATCGTTCTGCATCACAAAATATTATTTTAAAATACATTCTTATGCCAGGTCCTGGGCTTGGAGTTAAGTTGATCACATGAATAGATTTAAGAAAGGAAATGAAGATAAACAAATGTCTAAACACTGACAAATTTATAACTTGGAGTATATGTTGAATGAACAAGCAGCTTATTCAAGAATGCTTATGTGTATACTAAACAATTTTGCTGACAACCTGCTTATTTTAAAGAGCGCTATCCATTGTAATTGTATTCACCTTTAGCCCAACCATCTTTCTGTTCCCCCTTAGAAAGGGAAGTTTTCAACTGGGAATTGTTGAATGGTCATCTTTGGGGTGGGGGTAGTTGACTAACTTGTTTGTTTTTCTGGATAAGGGGATATCATGACCCATCTTGTCTAGGATATGAATTACCAGATGCCAAGCTTCAGTACACTCTACAAGACAGTTCTCATAGCAAGAAAAAAATATGAATTTAATTTACTTTTATTCAACTAAATGAACATTTTAAAGGGTATCCATTACATGGAAAGCATTGTACTTGACTCAAAGGGAGATATGAAATCTAGATATGAAACAGACCCTTATCCTCATGAAGCTTATAGACTAGAAGAGTGCTGTGAAACATACACAAATAACTATAATACAAAAAAAACCCATGGCTTGTGCATATGAGCAGATAAGTGGTAGGCAAGTTCTGCAACTTGGGAATGAGTTGCAGGTGAAAGGCACAGGGTAGGGCACAGTGGAGACAGCTAGATAGTATAATGGATAGAATTCTGGACATGGAATCAGGAAGATCTAAGTTCAAATTCAGCCTCAGAAACTTATTGGCTGTATGACCCTGGGCAACTCACTTAATTCCTATTTGTCTCAGTTCCTCACCTGTAAGTTGAGCTAATACTGGAGAAAGAAATAGCAAACCACTCCACAATCTTTGCAAAGAAAATCCATGCACAAATCCATGAAGTCAGCAGTAAATGAATGTGACAATGACTGAACAATAAGGATGGAAGTGGGAAGATCAGTTGACTAAATACAAAGCCTACACTTAGAGAAAGGGCCAAATAACATGATAGGAATGTGATTGGGGAATGAATTGCAGGTGAAAGGCTTAGTGAAAGTAGGAGGTAGATAAATGAGCAAGGGGGTCTGTGTGTGTGTGTGTACATGTGTGTGCTGTACAAATAAAATTAAGGAAGACCTAGTAGGAGTACTCAACATAGAGTATAATGGTAACCTCTGGCATCCTTTCCATTTTCGAGATAATTTACCTTATATGCTGGAGATAATATGTGAGAAGAGTTAAAGCACAGAAGATAATTGGCTTAAGAATTAGTAAGCACTTCTGAAAGTTGAATCTGCATTGAGTAGTGTAAAATAATCTATAAAAGAAGTGGAAAGGTCTGAATTTGAATTTGGAATTTGTCAGCAGAAATGATAAAAAGAAAGAGCAGAAGTAAGGGTTGTTATATATAAAGGCACAATTACATATTATTTATCTAGCATTGTCTGGGAGTTATTTGTTCCACATAAGTAAGTTTTCCAGTGACTGATAATTTGCCCTTTTACTTATCTTTTATTTGAATGATTTTTGATGAAAATTTAAAATATACTGCATCTTTTTCTGCTTTCTTAAATTGAATATGTTAAGTTCACAGGGCTTATCATAGTGTCTAATTCAAAGTAGGCACTTAATAATTGTTTATTGATTGATTGAAACATAAAACTTGCATTTCCTTTTTTGTATATTTTTATTTTTAAACTTCAAGAAAACATCTGATGCAATTGGTAACATGAAACAAAGGGAAACCTAGCTCTCCACCATATATTCTAGTAAAGATTAAAAAAGATATAAGATCAAATAATTATTAAGAAATTCTAAGAGAATCACTAATAAGGTTTTTCATCTGGCTCAAGACTACAAAAAAGTAAAACTTCATCTGTGGGCATTGGGAGAAGTTTCAAGTTTAGGTACACAGACTGAAAACCTCCCACTCTTCTGTTAAAAGAAGCACAAAGAGCTCTCTGACCAATTATGGTGGAGGCTACACTTTGTTTTTTTAACTAGAAAACTTTTTATTGTAAGTGCAACAGCATAGTTGGACACAGTTTAGATGATTCCAATTTTGTTGGCAATATCCAGAGCTTCATAGTCTATAGCAAGTTGGACAGAAGACAAGGGTGTTGTTGTCCTCAGTCTTCTTCATGACAGACTCAGAGGGCAAGGAAAACTTCATGATGACATAATGACCAAGTTTGTTTCTCCTAGGGGCACTTTGCCAAGGGTATATGGGCTGCCTTTGAAGTTTTAGTGTCTTGGGTGGCAAGAAAGTGGGAAATGTTTGGATATTCTTGTAGCTACTACCTTCTTACCATTTAAAGCCTTGGACTTGGCTTCAGTCCTGGAAGGGACAAGTGCTTTAATTTAAGTTTAATCCTGACACAAAGTACTTACCTAGAAATTGAATCTAGAGTTAACAGGTGATATTAAACTCATGAAAGAGTACCATGGGTCAAGAGACATCCAAGATTCCCAGAAAAGAGTAACTCTCTTAAGTAAACAAATAAAAGCAGAATCATGAGAGGGAAAAGGCTTGGCCATGTGTCTCCAAGAATGACTCCAAGAAATGAAAGAAGATAAAACATGAAATTATAATGGAAAGTGTACTGGATGAAATAATTGGAAGGAGAATTTATTTAGAAGAGAAAGTAGAATAACTTACTCTAGTAACAGATTCTCTAAAAATTAGAAAGAAGCAAAGAGAAGTCAGTGACTCTAAGAAAGAAAAAAAGTTCGAATTTTTTTAAAAGTTGAAAAAAAGAATATAGAAGGCATGTACCACCAAAAATAACTGACTAGGAAAATTTTAAATTAGTTAACAAATGTCTATTAAATACTTAATATATGCCAGGCACTGGGCTAAGTGTTAAGGATATAAAGAATGTTCCATGCTCTAAAGAAATGAACATTCTACTGGGGAAGACAACATGTAAATGAAAAGGTACATACCAGATATATGCTGAGTAGATGGAAAGTAATATCAGAAGGAAGGGAAATTTCCTTGTTTGGAGGTTTGGCTTTCTGCAAGAGGTAGAATTGAAGATAAATACTGAAGGAAGTCAGAGAAACTAAGAGATACAGCTGGAGAGGGAAGAATATTCCAGGCTGTTGTAAAGTGTAATAGGGAAAAATTAGATATTATATAGATATATATTAAGGTGTGGTCACCAGGAATCAATCAGATCTAGATTGATTCCATAATTAAAACAGACCCAAGTCAGGATCGATTTTATGGTAATTTATTTACAATTAGGAAGGTTGAAGGTAAGGAAAGAGAGAGAGAGAGAGAGAGAGAGAGAGAGAGAGAGAGAGAG
>NW_025374247.1:0-7850 GCF_016433145.1 Gracilinanus agilis
ATATAATATATTGATAATTACTATACTATAACAATAAAGTATATTACATACATATGCTTTTAAGTAGAAAAAAGAAGAAATCTTAATTCTGGAAGGCTTCCATAGAAAATTTTTAAAAAGATAAAAAAATCAAGAACTGTTTTTTGAAAATTAAATTATCAATGTTACTGCTACCAAAAAAAAATAAAAAACCCCAACATGCCAAATAAAAACTTAATTACGTGAATTCATAATGAATAAGCATTCAACACAAATTATAGCATTCAAATTTGTGAGTAAGTGAATGCATTCTCACTTAACTTCCTACAACAATTGATATAGTCAAGCAAGAGTAACCTGAGGCTTATCCAAACACATTTCCATTTGCTCTTACAACATACTTTACACATCATTCTCTCCCAGTTTTCTGCTAGTTTTTCTGGGAACAATAATCAAATCAATATATTAATTTTTAATAAAAATGAGATTATATAGTTGACTGTATTATCACTCCTCACAAAAAACTCTCCTAGAATCATACTGGCTTAGTGTTTTTTCATTCATTTCTTAATGTTATTTTCCCTCTTTCAATTGCCACTTTAAAATTTTTTGTCAGGATCTTTTCTATATTGCTAGCTATTTTGAGTTAATGAAAAGGAGTCATGTTAATTTTACTCAAACAACTTCCTAAAATAAATACTGCCCTCCCCAATATTTTTCATATAAAATATTCTCTAGCCAGTATTTTTCTATCATTAATTGTCGAGGTTGAATTTATAGAACTAATAATATCAGGACTATATTTGTCCCTTCAAATTTTATTTTATGAGATTTCAATTTTTTCAGTCTATTGATAATTTTTTTACTTAAGATAGTTATTCTTCCAATATTCATGATATCCACAATTTAAGGTGCATGATATCGTTGCCTTCATTATTATTTTACTAATCTTACATCACATTAGACTATATTGTAAAATATAATGTGATATTGTACTATATCATATCATATTTGTTTTATTTATATCATATATTATGTTACATTACATTATATTACATTACATCACACCACACTGCACCACACAACACAACTTAATAGAACACAATACAATATGATAAATATAACATAACATATAACATTATACAATATAATATAATTATGTGTGTATATAATACAATATAGACACCTAATTTCTTATTTCTATGGAATCTTTATGAGAATGATTTATCAATGTTTTTATAATTATCTAATTGAAAATATGAGAA
Source organism: Gracilinanus agilis (assembly GCF_016433145.1). Classification (NCBI taxonomy): domain Eukaryota; kingdom Metazoa; phylum Chordata; class Mammalia; order Didelphimorphia; family Didelphidae; genus Gracilinanus; species Gracilinanus agilis. The sequence goes on from NW_025374247.1 coordinate 1,245, forward strand.
ACAGACTGATGATTTTAATTTTCTTCTTTTTTATGTTGATAGATTATTTTATAAAGTAAATGATTCCTTCATTTTCACAAAACTGACTAAAAGGAGTAAGGGGGTGAATTCCATTATGTTTGTTTATTGTTTACAAAATCAAAAGCAAAAAAACCCCCACAATTTCAGATAGTAAGATGTTTCAAAAAAGTTTTATTCAACAAGATTTCTCCTATAAATACATTGATATGGCCATATGCTAAAGCTAAGTGATCTTAGGTTTTAATACCAATTTCTTCATTTTACAATAGAAGAAACTGATTTTCAAGAGATTAAGTAATCTTCATGAAGTCAAATATCTCCTACCTAAGAGATAAGATTTAAATGCATGTCTTATGACTACAAATCCAATATCATTTTTACTAAACTTCACTGTTTTCCATTTTTCAAAATCTTTGAATGAGAAAGGAAGCAACACTATATGATAAGGAATGTCAAGTTCAGGATGACCTTTAAAAGTCAATTTTAAGGAAGATGGAAGAGTAGACATTTTCTCCAAGCTCTACTAACTCTCTCAAAAAAGATAAAACTATTATGAACTGTGTAGAGAAATTACATCTGAAACTACAGGACAAAAAAGAAATGTTTAACAAAGCAACAACATTATAAATTAATATTATATAATGAAAAACCTTTAGGTATTCATTCAATCCCACTCTCTTGAATAACCTTACTAAAGAGAGTGCACAAATCTAACTGTCTTATGTTTTTTCATCCACTCCACTCAGAAATTTCCCTGTTACTGAGGCAATTCTTTTAATATACCCCCTTCCCTTCTCTCATTGCCTAGTTGCAACAAACAGTAAACATTGAATGTCACAACTCTTTTTGAAAAATATTTAAGGAGGCTATAGGAAAGGGTAGACATACTTCCTTTTGGCTGGGGAAATGTCTAGTTTAAGAAAACTTAAAGTTACAGAAACATGGATCAACTACTTCCTTCTTCCCCTAAATCAGGACAAAAAGGCATCCGCTGACTCAGCCAGAGAATAAAAGAAAAGAGGAAACCAGGGACATACCTATCTTTCAAAAAGCTACTTGGGGGCAGGGAATAGAGTTAGTGAAAGTGAATTTCCAAACATGAGAAGAGGCTTAAAAAAAAAGGATGATAGTCTAGTCTCAAGTGGTTAACCTTCCCTAAAGGGGGAAAAGTCAGAAAATAAACAAAGATAATAAAAAAAGTATAAGGGAAAAAAACTGAATTGAAAGTATATAAAAAGGCAGCTAAATCAACCAAAAACATATTATTAGAAATAAGAATGGTTTCCAAAATATACAACAAAAGATTACAAACCTCTCAAATTAATCATTTTCAGGGCAAATAAAAGAGATCATATATCCAGTGAATAAGGGATACTGTGTATTCCCAAAGGAACATCATAATAAAAGAGTTCACAAAAAAAATTGAAGATAGCCTATCTACAAATGTGAACTTAATTATCAAAGAAAACATATGCCTCATAAGTGAAAGATAAGCTTTGAAATCCTTGAAACATTACTTTGACATGATAGCCCTCAACCCCAAATCACAATGAACAAAGAATGCTGAGCACTTCCAGAACAGGTCCTAAACTAAATGCTAAATGGGATGACAAATAAAAAAATTGAAAGTGAGTCATTTAACCCAAGGCAGCTTAGAAAGACAAAAGGCTATGCCCACTGGCGTGGGAGTTCACTGGGAGTGCAAGAGATCAGAGGCTGTTTCCACTCTGGGTCTTTCAGGTGGCAACAGCTTTAAGAGCACCATGATGCCACCAGGAGTGCTCAGCACCAGGGGACAGTAAAGCAATCGGGTACCTGGTCAGAAAGAGATCACAGGATCCCTCTGCTATCACTGGAAGCAGGATCTGGTGCCATTTGGCAACTCCTTTATTCATTTTTCAGTTCTGAGTCACAAGTCCAGGGCAGAGAGGATTACTTCCAAGTGTATGAAAATTGGAATCCTATCTAGGTGGTGACTGACCTCTCCCTAGGTTGCACCATCTTGGAAGAAGCAAAAAAACTTACAGAAGTTCAGACCTAGGTGAGAAAATAATGGAAGAAAAAAATTAACAAGGCTAGTCAAAGAGAACCCAACTGTAAATGTAAAATCAAGAAAGAGACTGGAAAAAGGAGCAAACAACCAAAATGAAACCCAACCACAAAAAGCTTCTAGTATGACAGAAAAACAGAAGAAGAAGACTTAAAAATATCTACAAAGTCTTATAAAGTTCAAATTGGATCCAAGGTCTCGTGTGAGATTAACATAAAAACTAAAATCCCTTAAATGGCTCAGTCATGTAAAGGTAGGACATGGCAGGACTGTGTCATTTCTGACTTCCACAATGACCTGGCCAGCTGCATGGCAACTGACAGGGCACTGGCGGTCATGGTTATGTGCTTGGACATCAGAATACATGACCCAGAGGGTCCAATCAGAAAGCTGCTTAGCTGTAATGTCGTTGAACAAATGAAAACCAGGGAAAGTAGGAACTCCTGGTCTTTTTGCTCAGGTCCCTTCCTGACATTGTGGTCATTCTTTCTGGCCTTAATTTGTGTGGCCTGAACATGTGTCTGGGATGGTTGGGAATCTGGGACCTGAGGAAGCAGCCTGGCTGGGAAACCATGGTAGTTAGGAAGATTTGGCAATATCTTTCTTTTTCTCTCTTTTACAAATAAATAAAATAATAAATTTGGTATGGCTCCAAGGTGAATTTTTAATTATTATGCACAAAGAATTCCTAAAGGAACTAAAGAAAATGTTTTTAAAAGGAAAAAGAAAATGTTTTTAAAGACAAATGAGAGAGGTAGAGGAAAAATTGGGATAAGAAATGAGAGCTATGCAAGAAAATTATGAAAAGAGAACAACTTGGTAAAAAAAGAACAAATAAATAATGAATAAAAACTAATTCCCTAAAAATCTAAATTGGCCAAATCAATGATTAAAATAGCTGCTTAAACATCAAAATTGAACACATGGTAAAAAGTGTTTTTAATACCTCAATAAAGAAAATAACTCATTAAAATTTAGAATTGGTCAAGTAGAAGCACATGACTCTATGAGACATTAAGAAAGTAAAAAAGGGACTCTGGGTGGCTTAGTGCATCAAGAGCTAGGTCTGGAGATGGGACGTCCTGGGTTCAAATTTGTAATCTAGTGTCTGTTACCCTGAGCAAGTCACTTAACCCCAATTCTCTAGCCCAATTGCTTTTTTGCTTTGGTGATTCTAAGTTAATAGGTAAGGTGTTTTTTTGTTTTGTTTTGTTTTCATTTTTTTCTTTTAAGAAGCAATAGACATGATCATAGAAGAAGAGAGAGAGAATTAGGTAACTTAAAAAAAAAAGGAGAGGGAAATAAATAAACTAAATTAAAAATCCAAAACTAGAGTGGTGAAGAGGGAAAGATCTCTGTGGAAAAGAGACTGTGGAAAATGGATTGTCTTAAAGTAGATTAAGCAAAATTAATTGTAGGAAAAATTATGGACTTAAAGAGTAGACAAGAAACAAAGTTCAATTTAGAAACATATAGAATGTAAATTTATATGGGAAAATATAACTGAATTGAAAAATATGTAACTAGCAATAAAATAATAATATAAAGTTTTGATCTTCCTCTTTCATAGCTGCACAAATGTAACATAAAAATAACCAAAAGAAAAATATAGAGCTAAAAGACTTATGGACTTTTCTAACTTGTACTGATAAAGAATGTTCATAAATCTCAGTTCCACACTGGTACTTTTACAGAAATTGATGAATTGCCAAGACATAGAGAAATTATAAACATATTTAAAATGTAGAAATATTAAGAGTATCTTTTATAAATTATAACATAATAAAATACATATGTATTCAGTGAATAAACAAAAGACAAAATGAAGAATTGCTAATAAGCTCCTTAAAGATGAAGTACATAAGTAATATGCATCAAAACATCCTTTCAGAAACAAAGAGAAGATAAATAGACCATATTTACATTTAGAAATTAGAATCTTAGCAAATTAAAAAATCTAACGAAAACATAAAAGGAATGATTTTGGAATTTTGGAAAAAATAGATAAAATGGAAATCAGACATCTTCTAAAGCTTATAAACATGTTATGAAAGTAGAAGGAAGGAAATGAACATTTTAAAGCACCTATTTTGGGCTAAGTGCTGCCATAAATTCTTACAAATATTATTTAATTTGCTTTTTTCACAGCAGTTCTAGAATTCAGTGCTCTTGTCCCTATTTTATAGTTGAGAAAACTAAGGCTAAGTGACTTGACCAGTGTCACATAGCTACTAAGTTTATCTGAGGTCAGATTAAAACTCAAGTCTTCTCTAGACTCCACTCTCTTTGGACTGTGCCACCTAGCAGGCTATAAGAGTTAACAGGATTTTACATCTGGTTAGATAAGGGGGAATGAATCAAGATTTTGTAAAACATAGTTTGGGAGCTTGTTTAAGTGCAATACAAACTTTAAGAAGAGTTTGGGATGAAATTAATTAGCTGTGCACATAATTAAATTAATATGTCAATGGGATGTTAAATTCATGATGTGTAATAGGAAGTTGGAGAGTTGAGGTTAGGAAAGAAACTTGGGCAAAACACATAGAAATGAGAATCATTAAATCAATAGGAGGTGATGTGATCTCTAAATGAAATAGATCACCAAGAGAAATGCAAAGGGTGATGCAGAATTTGAGTTTTAATGACATTAGTTCCCTTGATGGAGATGGTACTTACTGAGAAGAAACAAATTGTTCCTGAACCAGAAGTTTCTCATAAGAAAAAATTGCAAAAAAAAAAAAAAAACAAAACAAAAACAAACCCTGAAGAAATAAAAAAAATTATGGCAAAAGAGTTAAAGTGACATTAACATGCAAATAAAATGAAATTATATATTTAAATTAAATAAGAAAGGTCGGGGGAAGCACAAGACATAGCTTTGAGGAATAAAGTCATCAGATTTTATTTATATGAAGAATGAGTAAAGAAGACAGAAGAGTATTCATATAGGTAAAAAGAGAACTAGAATATGAGTGTCATGAAAAACTAGAGGGAGAATAGAATGTACAAATTCCGAAGGTTGAATAGAGGGCCAAAAACTAAAAAGATATATGGGGAATGATAAAATGCCATTAGATTTAGTAATTTAGAGATCATTGATCATTTTGTGGAATACAATTTCAAAACGAATGTCCGAATGGTTAAATCAAGAATAGATAAGCTGTTTATTTGAAACAAACCCTGACAGTGAGGCTTTAACCAGTAGAGAATGGGGTTAGACCTCTAACACTATACAGACTTTTGAGATGATTGAGGTAATTTGTAGTGAACTATAATAATAGAAAATAGGAGGAAGTCAGGTAGTTGCATTAATAGAAAGTGGTTATTGATTGTATTAAAAAAAAAAAAAAAGAAATCTATCTAGCTGTAAAGAAACTACTAAAGAAAAAATTCCTGGTCCTGCTGGACTTATAACATAATTTGGCCAAACTTTTAAAGAAATATAATTATATAGATTACCCAAATCATTTTTTTAAACCCATACCTTCCATCTTGGAGTCAATACTGTGTATTGGCTCCAAGGCAGAAGAGTGGTAAGGGCAGACAATGGGGGTCAAGTGACTTGCCCAGGGTCACACAGCTGGGAAGTGGCTGAGGCCAGATTTGAACCTAGGACCTCCCGTCTCTAGGCCTGGTTCTCAATCCACTGAGCTACCCAGCTGCCCCCTACACAAATCATTTTTAATGAGGAGGAAAGAACTCTATCCAATCTATTCTGTTACGTATGTATTTCAAATCTCTAAATCATGAAACATTCAAATAAAGTTTGTCAACTACAGATCAATTTCAATAAAAAACTGTTTTAAATTTTTAATAAAATCATGGTAAGCAGATGTCAGCAATTTATTTTTCAAAATCAATCATTATAACTATATTGAATTTTACCAAATGTTCGAGAGTTGTTCAACATTAAAATAATGATCAACAAAATTAAAAATATTAAAAGTAAAAAAAAATTCAAAACCACTCATTACCTCCACAGATGAAAAAAATAGTCTTTGGCAAAATGCAATGCTAAATTATCTTTAAAAACTCAACAACATATAGGCATAGTAAGGTATTTTAATATAATAACTATCTAATTAAAACTAGAAGTTTATATTATATGCAATGGGGATATGCTCGATGTTTTTTCAATAAATACGGGAGCAAAGAAGAATAGTCACTCTATTGATTATTGTTAAAATTATTATTGTAAAGCTAAAAAATAATAATAAAGCAAGAGAAAGAAATCAAAGACAAAAGGATAGGTAAAGGAAACACCAAACAATTTCTATTTTCTAGTGACATGATGTTTTACTTAGAAAGTTCTAGTGAATAAATAAAGAGACAAGCCAGATATATTATCACCTACTTTTGAAGTATTAATCAATTGTTATTCTTTTTTCTTTTTCTCTTTTTCTTGCTCATAATTCTTTGTCATAAGAGAAGTCCCTCTGAAAGGAGGAAGGAGAGAGAACCAAAAGAAAATGTCATGTTAAAACAAAAGATAAATAAATATATATATACATATATATATACACATACATATATAT
>NW_025374248.1:0-7029 GCF_016433145.1 Gracilinanus agilis
GGGGACAACTGATGGGGGAGGTAGTGGGGAGAGAGCATTGTATTTGGAATGAGAAGCCCTGGGATCAAGATCCCCTTCCTCCCCTGAGACAAAGGAGGGGGACTCCCTGAGCAGCAAAGTCTCCAGCCCACGAGTCTAGCCCAGCTCAGTAGAATCATTTCAATTCCGACCCCAGCATCGCCTCCTCTGAGATGCCCCCCTTTTCCTAGAGGGAGGGTGGACAAAGTCCTTTCAGTACTGGCCGGAGTTTAAATCTGAGTTTGGAGAATGTTGGCCCTTCAGGCCATGCGACGAGGACGTCTCATCATGTGCCTTGTTGGGAGATAGTAGAGGGGATGGCTGGGAAGACGGTGCTGGAGCCCCTGAGAGGGAGCTGTGGCCGTGCCTTTAGATGGGGATCCTGAGGGATGGAAGAGCATGAGAAGGTCAGTCTGAAAGCAGAGGGAAGCCCTCAGTTTTCTGGCTGGGGAGAGCAGAGGGGCGAGCAAGGCCAGAGACGCAAAGATGTCATCTGACGGTCCCTAGAGCTCGGGTACCAGGGCCAGCGGCTGGGATGCTGAAAGGATGCTCGACTTCGGCTTATCAGCTCCCTCTGGTGGTCACAGGAGGAACCAGCGGCAACAAAGCCTTTCCTGGAGAGGATGCTTCATCCTTTGGTACTTTCCTCCTGGGGAAGGAGCCGGCTGTGGATCAAAGAAAAGTCTGGATGCGTCTAAATAAGGGTTTTTAGAGAGATCACCTGACAAACAGAGCTCTGCAACAGCGGCAGGAGAAGATCCCCCTCCTCTGAGGTCCAAACCGAGGCTGGAGGCCGCTCGATCCAGGCACGAGCTGGACCGGATCCCTTCCAGGTCTAAAATGCCGCCATTCTTGGGATCGCGGTTATCCACCTCCAGTGACCTGCGCTAAGGCGGCATTCCCGAAGAGGGCTTCTTCGTAGAAACTGCTCCAGAAGAATCGATTTCAGCCTGAAAGGCTTTGGCAGTCCTCTCCTCTCACCTCCTCCTTTTACAGAAAGGGAAACTGAGGCAGGCAGAAGCAAAGTGAGAGCCAGCGATCTGGAGCCCCAGGCCGGTAACTTAACATCTCAGGGTCCAGCTGACGATCCAGAAAGCAACAAGCGCAAGGGGTGACCAGTTTCCCAGGTGGGAGGAGATTCTGCCACCCGGGGCCCCCCGCCCCGCCCCAGCAAAGAAGCACTCCAGGAAGCATCCCTCCTCCGAGTGCCTCCTTCTCTCTACGAGCTTCTCTATGTCATGCTGGTCGGCGGAGCCCAGCTTCCCAGATCTTCACTGCCCACGGGACGCCCACGGCCAGCGGCGCTGTTGGCACTGATGAGGGTTGTAGGCTCTGCGTGGTCCCCTGCAGCCCCTGCCTCATTTCGTTCTCATCACAGCCCTGCCAACAAGGTGGGACGAGGGTGAACAATGAGGAAATGTAGGCAGACAGCTTCATGGGATGCAGATCTGAAGGAGACCTCAAAGGTCATCTCCTCTCACTTTAAAAAAGAAGGGACTGGGGGTGACTAGGTGCTCCGTAGAGAGAGTCAGGCCTAGAGATGGGAGGTCCTGAGTTCAAATCTGGCCTCACACACTTCCCAGCTGGATGACCCTGGACAAGTCACTTGACCCCCCACGGCCCAGCCCCAACCACTCTTCTGCCTTGGAGCCAATATTAGTATTGATTCTAAGATGAAAGATAAATGTTAAAAAGAAAAGGAAGACAGGCCTAGAGACGGGAGGTCCTAGGTTCAAATCTGGCCTCAGACACTTCCCAGCTGTGTGACCCTGGGCAAGTCACTTGACCCCCATTGCCTACCCTGACCACTCTTCTGCCTTGGAGCCAATACACAGTATTGACTACAAGACGGAAGGTAAGGGTTTAAAAAAAAAAAAGAAAGAAAAGGAAGAGCCTGAGGGCCACAGAGGGGAAAGGACTGGCCCAGGCTTACACAGAGAAAGGGAAAGTCGGCCTAGGAACACCCAGGAGTCTCGGCTCAGAATCCAGGGCTCTTTTCACTATCCCACAACATTCCCAAGATGGCTGGTCCAGGATAGATCTTGAATTTGAACCCAGAGAGGGGGCCGTTCCCAGGGGCCTGGGTCTGAAGCGGTGGCCTGGCTGGGGCTGCACGATGGAGACACATCACAGGAAGAGCCCACACAGCATCCCTCGGGCTCAGCCGATGGAGCTCCGTCTGGGCCGCTGGCTGGGAAGACTGTGAAATGTTTGGGCCAAGGACTAGGAAGCCGGCTCTGGCCCTGGTGGCCAAGGGACAAAACCAAGGTCTCCCCTCCAGCTAGAAGGTAAAATGGAGGCTCAGAGGTGGCTGTTCTGCCTCTACTTCTGTCTGGGAGTTTTTGGTCCTGTCTGACTCTCCCTGACCCCGGGGGGCTTTGAGGGCAGCTACAGGCAGGATTCGCCGTTTCCTTCTCCAGCTCATCTCACAAGAGAGGAAAAGGCGGTCGAAGGGGTCACCCATGAGGAAGTGTCTGAGGCCGGGTCTGAATTCAGGGCTCCCTGACTCCGGGCCGGTCGCTCTCTCCACCCCGCACCACCTCGCTGCCCCCGGAAGGGCTCTCATTGTCGTCCAAATGAGGGTCCTTCCACCGGGCAGCCTTCAGAGGCCGTGAGGATGAGGGGAAGAGCAGGCGCAGCCACCGCGCTTGGCTTGGGTTTTTCCCAATTCATTTTCCCAGGTTTGATCCTTTCTAGCTGTACTTCGTTGGACAAAGCGCATCCGAATCGTAGATTTAGATCTGGAAGAGACTTTGGAATCACCCGCCAAACCTCAGCAAAATGGGGCTAATCCTTCTGACGAAGGCTCTCTTCTGGGAGCTGCCACGAGGAAAGCTCGTTATAAAACCAGAAACACAGCAATGTAAGGGGCGGCCGTCTCCCGAAATCCCTCGGGGCGTCTTGGGAAATTTACTGGCAGGAGAACACAACCCCTGAGAGGCATGTGGTAGAGGGGACCGAGGGCTGGGCCTGGATTCCAATCCTGACTCTGAGAGCTAGCATGAATCCAGAGCAGTGATTCCCAAAGTGGGCGCCACCGCCCCCTGGTGGGTGCTGCAGCAATCCAGGAGGCAGTGATGACCACAGGTGCATCTATCTTTCCTATTAATTGCTATTAAAATTTTTTAAAAATTTAATTTGCAGGGGGCTAAGGAATATTTTTTCTGGAAAGGGGGTGGTAGGCCAAAAAAGTTTGGGAATCACTGCTCTAGATTTATAAGGCTCTTTACAGGTGGCCTCACTGGGGCTTCACGAAAACCCTCAAAGGTTGGTGCTATTATTATACCCATTGTAGAGATGAGGAAACTGAGGCAGAGAAGTTTAAGTGACTTGCCCAGGGTCACATGACTAGTAAGTGTCGGAGGCTGGATTTGAACTCAGGCCTTCCTGACTCCAGGCCAGGGACACTCCCTCCCATCATACTAATGATACCCTCCTGGGCAAGCCAATCAGTGGCTCTGGGCCTCAGTCGTCTCACCTGAAGAGTGAGGGGGAAGGAAGATGCCCAAAGACCCAAAGGGCTCTTCCAGTTCCAAATCTGGGGTGCTCCTGTGGCCGCCACTGCCTGGGACCTTCTCACGCCTCCACTGTTGACTTTGGCCTTTGCCAGCCCTCCTCAGGCCAGACGCCCCCTGAGCTGTGGTCCACCTGGAGGGAGCCTTCCTCAAGTCCTCGCTCTGTGCCGGGCACCGGGCTGAGGGGACAGAGAGGCCATCTGCTGCCCTCGAGGGGGAACAACATGCAGACAGCCACGGCCAAACCGGCTAGAGAAAGCTGGGGGGATCAGAGAAGCCCGGCACCAGCCCGAAGGGGGACACAAGGAGGCTCCTTACAGATGGGAGCTGGTGGGGCAGGGGGGGCAGAGGGAGGGGCCAGCCAGCGAAAAAACCCTGAGAGAGGCAGGAGACGGAGGCTCTGGCCAGAGAGAGGCCTGAGAAGGAGGCTGCTGTCCCTAAGCACACACAGAAGAGGAAGCCTTAACACCTGAAGCCTTGAAGAAGGCTCTTGATTCATCCGTCTCGGTGGAGCCCGCGCAGAGCCTTCCAGGGATCCTGCGGATGCCGCCCTCACTCCCTCGGCCGGGTCAGCCCTCAGACCGCCCTGTTCCTCCTTGTGAGGGTTAAAAGATGAGCGAGGCACAGCCTCCCCGGCTGCCTCCCCCAGAAGGACCCTTCCCGGGGTTGATACGCAGGTTCTGGTGCCGACCAGGCAGCTGATCGACCAACTCTTTCCGTAAAATAATGAGTTCGCCAAAGGACCTGGTAGAGCAGGACCAAGTCCGTGAGCCGAGCTCGGCTTGTTCCGAATCCCGCTCCTGCTCCTCTTCCCCCTGACCTCCATCTTGGCAAAACAATATGGCGGAGGGGAGAGTCAGCGTCATGGACTAGAAAGTCATCTTATCCATTAAAGACCCTTCCTTGGAGTTAGAGGTACGAAGACGAAAACAAAGAAGACCTTGCCTTGGGGGGCTTCCCCTCGACTCCCCTCCTCGTGTTGATTTCCTGGGAGAAAGAAAAAGGCCGACTCGTTTCCCTGCGTTTGTATCCCCGGCGTCTCCCCAATGGCCAGCAAGCAGCAAGCGCTCAATAGATGCTTCGTCTGTCTGTCCATCTCCTTGGGAAGTAAATACTAGCACATGGAGGAGGGAGATGACATCCACAGACACCCGGGGGGGTGAGGGAGGACTTCACGCAGGAAAATCACACAAGCTGAGCCTCCATCTGCCTGGGGACAGCAACAGAGAACTTGGCAGCTGGGAATAAGATCGCTGGACCAGGAAATTCAAAATGGCGGAACAGCTAGACGTCGCCAGGAAAGCACCAGTGGGGACAGCAGAACTGAAGGAAGAAGGAGAGAGGGAGGCCAGGAGGCTGCGGTCAGGGAGTTGGGTCACAGGGTCCGGGAAGGAGGGATGGCGGGGCCTCAGGGAAGAGGCATCGCGGGTCACGAGGGGGGTGTTGTTGTGTTTCTCGTCTTACTCCCCCCAAACAGCTGAAGAACAAGTTCATGAAGAAGATTCCCAAGGACTCGGAAGCCTCCAACGTGTTGGTGGGAGAGGTCGACTTCCTGGACCAGCCTTTCGTTGCTTTTGTCCGTCTCATCCAGTCCGCCATGCTGGGCGGTGTGACCGAGGTGCCCGTTCCCACCAGGTGAGTGGTGTAAGCTTCAAAAGTAATATCCAATATTCTAAGTATTATATTTAATAAGATTTATTAATAATAACTAAAGTAAAAAAAGCTAGAGTAAAAGGCCGCTGACCCAGCCGTGGTGGCAAAAAAAAAAAGAGAGCAAGAGGCAGAGTTACAGCCTCTATACAAAACGTAACCACACAATGTGGTGGAGAGACTAAAAGGAATTCTAGGAAATACTAAAGGAATTCTGGGGAATGTAGTTCAAAGGTCCAAACTTCTCTAATCATACAGTGGGGCAGCTAGTTGGTTAGAGGGTCGGGAACACCTGCTCTTTACCAAGACCTGCGTCAGGCCCCCAGGAAGCATCTTTTATCACTCTTGAGCCTCATTTCTTCATTTAGAAAATGAAGGAGTTGGACAAGATGGCCTCCAAGGTTCCTCCTAGCTCTGGATCAATGATCCTCTGCCTCTTCCTTTCTTTGGGCCTCCATTTCCTCTTCTGTAAAATGAGAGGTTTGGACAGGATGGTCTCTGAGGTCTGTCCCAATTCTTGATTTTCTGATCCATTCTAAAAGGAGGAGTAAATGAAATAAATAATAGTTGTGCCTGAGAGAAGGGAGACGCAGATGCCTTTGGGCTTAGGGAATTCAGGGAGCCACTCTCTTCTCATGATCTCAGAAGGAAAGCCAGTTAGAACCCCGAGGAGCCTGACAGGAAGTGGTCAGTCAGGGCCAGGACATGGGAGGTCCAAGAGAGAGAAAAGAACTGAAGAAAGAAGAGCTCCAAGAGGAGACTGAAAACAGGCTTCATTTAAGTGATGATAAAGAGAAGAAAAAAGATTTCTCCGAACACATAGGCAACACACATAGTGTAGTGGAGAGGGTGCTAGCAATGGGCTGGGTTCAGGTCCTACCTGTAGAGTGAATGTGTGGCCCTAGGTAAGTCGCTTAACCTTGAGATGGTGTGAGTTGCATTAAGGGATAGATAACCTCCTCCTCCCATAGTTCCCTCCACCATTGTATGAGAAGTCCCAAACACATAGGTTTTAAAAGAGAGGAAGAGTAAATTGGAGAATAATAAGATTTTAATAAAAGCCTTTTTTCTGTCCAAGATGCCCCCCTCCTTTATTCTTTCCCATCTTTATTTTCCTCTTCTTCATCCGAGCGGATAGAATGATGGACTTGGCTTCAGAGGCTACTTCCTTCTCTTAATGGGTGTGGGCAGCCCTCTGGCTGGCACATTGCCTCTTCCCTCTGTCGTCCCCCCTTTCTCACCAACCTTCAGGCTCTCTCGGTCTACTGGCTCCTTTCCTGCTGCTTCCAAACGCACCCAGGCCTCCCCCACTTAGTCCAACTCTCCCTGCCGGCTCGCTGTGGGCCAGCATCCCTCCTCCCCTTTGTAGCTAGGCTCCTTGAGAAGCCGGTCCACAAATGGGGCCTCTACCAGCCCACGCCCTCCATTCTAAGCATTCAGTCAGCAGCCTTCCAACCCAATTACTCTGCTGTCCCCCTTCTAAAGGTGCCGGCCATCTCCTGGTTACCCAATCCATTGGTCTTCCTGACCTCTGACACCATCGATGGCCTTTTTCTCCTCCCTGGGGCACTGCTCTCTCCCGATTCTCTTCCTCAGCCCTCTTTGCTAGCTCTTCATCCGTGTCACACCCACTTGTACTAGTCCCCCCAGGGTCTGCCCTCTGTCTCCTCTTCTCTTCCATCCTGGTGGTTCTCAGTGTGGTGCAAGGCTTCCTGGGCATCATCAAAACCCCTGTTATAAAAAGGCGAAGATGTTTAGATTTCTTAGATGGAAAATATTTTCAGATGTAACCCACGTTGACAAATGCTCTTTGGAGAGGAGGAGGAGGAGGAGGAGGAGGAGGAGG
>NW_025374249.1:0-3106 GCF_016433145.1 Gracilinanus agilis
GCGCAGTCAAAGGCAGTGCCCTAGGCTTGGATAACGATCTCCAGCCCAGGCTTGGACCTCCAGTGAGGACCCAGTGCAGACCTGAGCGTGGCTGTGGAAGCAGCCCCAAAGACTGCTGAAGGAACCTCGGGCAGAGGGGCAGACCGGGAACTACCAGGAGGCCTGACCCCGAGGACAAGGAGACCAGAGCCCCACCCCACCCCCAAGCTTGCAAGGCCCAGGCAGACCCGGAGTGCAAAGACAAAGCGGAAAAGGGGCGGGGCTAACAATGGCCAGCAATAAGGAAATCCAGAAGAAAAAGACCATCAAGAGAAACTCTGGAACACTGGACAACTTCTACACAGAGAAAATCCAGACAACAGAGGAGGGAAAACAAAAATCCAAACCTCCCCAAAAAAATGAAAGCTGGTCACAAGTTATGGAAGAGTTTAAAAATGAAATGCTGAGGAAGATGGAAGAAATCTAGCAAGAAAATAACAGTTTAAAAGGCAGAATTTCGCAATTGGAAAGTGAGACAAGACAACTGAAGACCAAAAATGACCAGATTGAAAAGGAAAACCAAAACATTAGAGCCGAAAACCAGTCCTTAAAGGCTAGAATCGAACATTTAGAAACCAATGATCTCTCAAGACAACAAGAACAAATAAAACAAAGTCAAAAGACTGATAAAATAGAAGGAAACATGAAATATCTCAAGGAGAGAGTGACAGACCAAGAAAACCGGTCTAGAAGAGATAACTTGAGAATCATTGGTATTCCAGAAAAGGCAGAAATTAATAAAAACATGGACTCCATACTCAAAGAAATTATTCAGCAAAATTGCCCTGAAGTTCTACAACAAGAGGGCAATATAGACATTGAAAGGATCCATAGAACACCCTCTAAACTGGAACCAGAAAAGTCAACATCCAGAAATATAATAGCGAAAATGAAGAGCTTTCGAGTCAAAGAAAAAATCTTACAAGAAGCCAGAAAGAGACAATTCAAATATCAAGGAGCACCAATAAGGATCACACAGGATCTGGCAGCCTCAACACTAAAAGAACGCAAGGCTTGGAATACAATATTCAGAAAGGCAAGAGAGCTGGGCCTTCAGCCACGAATAAATTACCCAGAGAAACTAACCATATACTTTCAGGGGAAAGTATGGGCATTCAACAAAATTGAAGAATTTCAAGTTTTTGCACAAAAGAGACCGGGACTAATTGGAAAGTTTGACACTCAACCACAGATATCAAGAGAAAGATGAAAAGGTAAATAAGAAACAGAGGGAAAAGAAAGAAAACTCATAGTCTTTTAAGCTTGACTCTTTAAGGGCATAAATAAGATCTAATTATCTGTATTACTAGGTGGAGAAATGCTATGTATAATTCTCTGTAGTGAACTCTATACACTATTATAATATTCACTATTATAGCAACCAGAAGAATAATTCATAGGGAGAGGACAGGATACTAAATGGTCTAAGATGACATGGGGGGTGGGAAAGAGGGGAGGAATAGTAGGGGACACCAAGAAAAATCCGAGTAAATAAGAAAAATAAGATATTCTATTACACACAAAGAGGGCATGGGAAGGGGAGGGGATAAATACTACCATAAGAAGGAGAGGAAGAGAGCATTAAGAGGTAATAATCAAACCTTACTCTCAGTATAATCAACCCGGAGAAGGAAGAGTAGCTTTATTATCCATCTGGATAAAAAACTCCATCTAACCCTACTGAGAAAGTCAGAATGGATAAACCAAAGGGAGCAGGGGAGTGGGGAGGCCAAAAAGGGAGGGAAGAAGAAGGGGGAGGGAATTCATTCTGTCTTTAAAAAAACAAAAAGAAGGGAACAACAAGGGAGGGGACAGAAAGGGAAGTCAATCAAGGGAGGGGATAAGGGATACTGGCTGAAAGCAAACCACTGGTGTAAAAGAAAATAGTGCAATAAGAAGGAGTGGGTCTAGGGGAGGATACAAAAAATGTCAGTGAATACACAACTAACAATTGTAACTCTGAATGTGAACGGGATGAACTCACTCATAAAACGGAAGCAAATAGCAGAGTGGTTCAGAAACCAAAATCCTACCATATGTTGTCTACAAGAAACACATATGAGGCGGGTAGACACACACAAGTTCAAGGTTAAGGGTATGAGCAAAATCTTTTGGGCATCAAATGAGAAAAAGAAGGCAGGAGTGGCTATCATGATCTCTGACAAAGCCAAAGTAAAAATAGATATGATTAAAAAAGACAGGGAAGGTCATTACATCCTGATTAAAGGCAGTATAAACAATGAGGAAATAACACTGCTCAATATATATGCACCAAGTGGTATAGCATCCAAATTCATAAAGGAGAAACTGGCAGAGCTCAAGAAGGAAATAGATAGTAAAACCATAATAGTGGGAGACCTAAATATTCCTCTTTCAGATCTAGATAAATCAAACCAAAAAATAAATAAGAAAGAGGTAAGAGAGATGAATGAATCCTAGAAAAATTAGATCTAATTGATATGTGGAGAAAAATAAATAGGGACAAAAAGGAATACACCTTCTTTTCAGCTGCACATGGTACATTTACAAAGATTGACCATGTAATAGGGCATAGAATCATGGCAAACAAATGCAAAAGAGCAGATATAATAAATGTAACCTTCTCAGATCATAATGCGATAAAAATAATAATCAGTAAGGGCACCTGGACAGGCAAGTCAAAAACCAATTGGAAATTAAACAATATGATTCTTCAAAACCAAATTGTCAAAGAAGAAATCATAGAAACAATCAACAATTTCATTGAAGAGAATGACAATGATGAGACATCCTACCAAACTCTGTGGGATGCAGCCAAGGCAGTACTCAGGGGGAAATTTATATCCTTGAGTGCATATATTAACAAATTAAGGAGGGTAGAGATTAACGAATTGGGCATGCAACTCAAAAAATTAGAAAGCGAACAAATAAAAAACCCCCAGATGAAAACTAAATTAGAAATACTAAAAATTAAGGGAGAAATTAATAAAATCGAAAGTAAAAGAACTATTGAATTAATAAATAAGACTAGAAGCTGGTATTTTGAAAAAACAGATAAAATAGACAAAGTACTAGTCAATCTAATAAG
>NW_025374250.1:0-3058 GCF_016433145.1 Gracilinanus agilis
TATTATATAATTGCTGTACTATGTGTCAAACAGACCCTGTGATGGGGATGGAAAGAACGGCAAAACCAGGTCCTGACGTCAAGGAACTTACATTGTAATGAGGGAACCACAGAAATAACTAGGTACTTAACAAATACATTCAGAGTAGGTATAGAGTAATCAGGAAAGGGTATCAGCAGCTTAGGGAGACATGGAAAAATCTCCTGCAAAAGGGGAGATTTGATTGATCACTCTATAGGAAAATGAAGCGTATAGAGGTTAAGTGAATTGTCTAAGGTCACACAATTAGTAAATGTCTGAGGCAGGCTTCAAACTCCAAAAGTCCTATCTACTATGTCTTCAACTTACTCAAAAATATAAGAAAATTAATTTATAGAAAAAAATGAGAAAAGACACTTAAGAGTTCAGATTAGTTACTATGGTTGCCCATAGAGTAGATTGGAGGTATGACATTTTCTTTAGAATCAGGCAAACCAGCCTCTTGTTTTAGAAGAAAGCAGCAGAAGAAGCTTTTCAGAGATTTAATAACTAAATTTATTTAGTTTAAATAAATTTAATTTAATAAAATTAATGTAATAAAATTTAAATAAAATAACTAAACTGAGCAGTCACTCAGAGAGCCACCCAACATGAGACAAGGACATCGCTACCAACTCCCAATTTTAGAATTAGATATCTCCTTGGCCTTAGCCAGAAACCCAGCACCCCTAGTGCCTCTCCAGGGGCCAGATATTCTAGCTTTTCTGGGTCTTCTTGCTTGGACCTTAGGAGATGGCTCTAGTTCCTACCTCCTGGCTACATACTGATGTTTACCCAGCATCTCAAACATGCTAAGGGTTGATCAGGAAGATAGTATAATAATTACTAAGGATTCTTTTAGTCTATCACCTTTGCTGGTGTTAGTCCAGCCATATGAACAAATGAGTCCTGTCTTTGGCTGAACAAATAAGATACATTTTCCACCACGAACAACTTCAGTTTCTCCAAAAGTTCTTGTAACATAATTAACTATAATTGTCAAGATAATTAGGAAACTGTTGAGACCATGGGATGCCATGGGACTCAATAGAAATGGCCTGAGTTTAGACCCAAGAAATTCCTTTTTATAGTAGGTTGTAACCTTAAAAAGTCACTCAAATGCTCTAGACCCTGGTTTTTTCATTCATAAAGTAAAGATACTGGACTAGATAACTTTTAAGGTCTTCCCACTTCTAGGTCTAGGACACTATCCAATTTTTACTAGACTACATTTCTGTAGTCTGTTGATATATAAATATAGGTTAGCAGGATACCAACCAATAAACAAGCAAGTATCAACTACATAATACACATTTAGCATACATACAAAAATCACAGAATTTGAAAGTTGGAAAGCACCTCAGGGAACATCTAGTCCAAAAGCATAGATGAGAATCCCCACTACAAGTGGGAATCCCTGCTACATACCTACAAGTGGTGTCTAGCCTCCAAAGAGGGCAAGCCCAATATTTCTTGAGGAAGACCATTCAGCTATTGGATATCCCCAGTTATTATTCTATACTTCACTGACTGCCATCTGCCAGAAAGCCAGGTATATTATCTCACCCTTCCTTCAGTGTTCTCCAGTAGTACCCTTAGGAGTATTGGGGAATATCTAGGTCATCTGCCATTGGCTCCAGCCCCCACTGATGGTATTTTCCCAAGTGTAGAAGGTGGTCCTTTATATCCCAGTTATTTTTCTCCAATACATCTCTTTCTCCCTTGCAGTATGGAGAGTCATTCTTTGAGACTCTTCACCTTCTTTCTAGGAAGAAGAGCCTACGCTTGGAACACAGATAACAAGTCACTCTGAAACTTCCCCAATTCTCCATAACAGTTGAGACTTTCAGCTTTATTTCTTAAACTTCTTGTGGATGTGTCTACAGTAAACACATGGTTAAAACTTTTATATACCTAATCATGATTTCATCAGAACCTGATTACTCCATTCAAATCTCTTCCCTTTCTCTTAATAACAATTTTTATAGTCACAGTCAACCCTCATTCCCCTTTGGTCTTTTTTTTTTTCTTCAAAGATTGGTTCTTCCTATTTTGCCCTGGCTAGAAGTATAAGTGCTACTTGGGGATAATCCCACTTCTCTTTGTCCAACCTGGGGTGGGGGAGGGAAGGTCTAACCCTCCTTAGGCAACCTGGTGCCTTGCTCCCAGAGGCTCCTTATATGGATGCCAAACTTAATGTAAGCAACAAATCAGCTTAGCCTTGATTATTAGCTGCAGCTCATAGCTCCAGATCTCAAGAGATCCTTCCAATGTCAGCTTACCAGTTATTGGGAACAACAAAGGTAAGTCTAATGCCCCTTCAGTTTTGTGACAATCTCAATTTCCCCAGACAATGGGGAGTGACTCCAATTCCCACCCACCCACCCATACACTTTTTTTTTTTTTTAAACCCTTACCTTCCGTCTTGGAGTCAATACTGAGTATTGGCTCCAAGGCAGAAGAGTGGTAAGGGTAGGCAATGGGGGTCAAGTGACTTGCCCAGGGTCACACAGCTGGGAAGTGTCTGAAGCCAGATTTGAACCTAGGACCTCCTGTCTCTAGGCCTGGCTCATCCACCCATACACTTTTATCAATTTGCTTAACCTGCTCATTGTTCCATTTCCCATATCTCACTGACTGCCTTCACTGGCTACCAAACGTCTCCTTTTCTTTCTTGAGTCTACCTCTTTCAGTTCTACTCTCTGATATACCTAGACCTTCCTTCCTCTTTTTTTTAATCTTTCTGAATTGTCCTAGAATCTGAAGAAATATTGGGTCTGGGAATCTTTACATTTCTTCCAAATTTTGCCATATTTTCCTCTCCCAAATTCTGTCTCTTATCTGTTTCCCTAGTCCAACGCCATCCAAATCAGCTGAACATTGTTTGACTCTTAAGTGGTTTAATTCCTTCTCTCCTCCTACTCGTGTCACAAACTTCTACTCTGGAAGTCAGAAATATGAGAAATGAAATAGCTCCTCCAAGAAACTTAGGTTCTATAAGAGGTGGTAACCTGAACACACACACACACACACACACACA
>NW_025374251.1:0-5696 GCF_016433145.1 Gracilinanus agilis
ATATATATGTATATATACATATATATGTATCTAAACATTTATATAAACATAAAATTCATTTATCATTAATTAGATTAGTGCATTAATAATCTTAAAACATTTACAGAAAATTCAAAGCAAACATATACTAGCCCACCTATAAGCCTCAACTCTCTAACTTATACACATAATTTCCTTGGGGATATACATACAAGATTAAGGGTAGCAAAACACATCTGTTAGGAATACATGGAGCTGGAACAACTCTCAGTCTGGAATTTTGGACTTTGATAATCTATTTGTCTCAGAAAATGTGCACAAAGATTCTTTGATGAGTGTAGCTTCTATGTTGAATAGTTGCTTCCTTTATTAAGTTAAACTCATTTATGATGTATGTAACTCAAAATGATCTGAGCCCCTCTCAGATGGACCGGTCAATCCACTGACTTCTCTGATGTTCTGTTTTAAAGCTTTGTCTTTGTTCCCTGGAATTATTTTTTTAGCAGCAGCTGTTGTGCCTGTCACTTATAACCTTAGGGTTAAAGGATGCCTTCAGCTAAAGTTGTGTTCTGGTTTTTTACCAAAAGATGGCAAAAATCATCAGGATTCTTCTCCCTTCCACTTCTCAGCAACAACATTTAGCAATGCAGAGAGATGTCGCTCTCTTCTCATTTCTTCTATGTGTCAAATCATAATAGAAAGGAGAGTGTATTTTTTCAATTATTTCTTGTTCTCAGCAGTTACACTTGAGAGCTGAGTATATTCTATTTCTTACTCTCAGCACCAGATGGCAAGAGAGAATACTTCAACTTCTTATTGGCCAAGTAACAGGGCAAAGAGATTGTTACCATCTTTCAATGTTCTGAAATCTGTCCTTTGCCCCCTCTCCTCTTCTCCCTTAACCTTGGTTCAGCACCTGGGTCATTTGACTCCACCTTAGATTATGGTTAGTAACCAAATTCTCATCTTCTTTTATAATCAGTAAATTCTATTTGTTTTTAATTGCTGAGCATTTCTGCTGTCCTTGTTGCGCCAGTTATTATCCTGATGTTCTACACTCCTTCAGTTCTTCAGATAAGAATTATTGAAGCTGACTGTTCTTCATTTACTTCTGGGGTCCGTACCTCGTCATACTGAAATGAGCAATTGCTGTTTGAGAACTTTGAGTCTGACTTAATTGATGAGTTTCCTTGGTGAGGACTCTGAGGCAGACTTATGCCCCCCAAAAGTGAATTGCCAAGGTTCACCCTCATGCTAAACTATGCTGTTAGAATTAAATATAATATAACAACCAAGTGGCCTAACATATAACCCAATCATATATTAAGTAATAATAGGATATAGAATTGTTATGTGACAGAAAACAACCACAAATCGAGGCAAAAATAGCCCCTACCCTCAAGAAGCTTCCGTTCTAACGGGGGGAGAAAACTATTAAATAGCTAGGTGTATACAACAAACATAGTAGGTGGAAGGAACTCTCACAGGGGAAGGCAGTAGAAGGTGGAGAACTGGAAAAGAGCTCCTATATAAAGTTGGGATTTGAGCTGAATCTTGAAGGAAGCCAAGGTAACTGAGAAACAGAAGTGAGCAGAAGATTGAAGATGGAACTGCTAATGTAGAGGCAACACTGAAAAATGGTGTGATGGGCAGGAAAAGGGCCATGGGAACTGGCCAGCAGAGTATGTGAGAAGACTGAAAAGAGAGGAAGAGACCAGGATGTAAAGATCTTTAAATGCCCAAGCCAGGATTTTGTATTTGATCCTAAAGGCAATAGGGAGCCACTAGAATTTACTGAGTAGGGACAGTAGGGACAAAAATCACTTTGTTAATTGAGGGGAGCATAGACTAGAGTGAGAAATGACTTGAGGCTGGGAGATCTATTAGGAGACCAGTGCAGTAGCCTAGTTGAAAAACTAATGGTCAGAAAATCTTTTCTGGTCTTGGTCTGCCCTTTGGGGCTAAGCAGGGCCAGAAATAATTCTTTGTACTGGTCCACCCTTCAAGTCCTTGAAGATCAACTCCACTTCCTTCTCGAATCTTCTCTTTTCCAGGTTAAACATCTTCATTCCTTGTTGGCAAAACCAGTCCCATTCCCCATACAGCATGGATTTAAAGCCTTTCCCCATTGTGCTTGTCATTAACACTTCCAAATTGAACCTGGAGATTTGGTAGCTTCTTATGTTCAGAGCTCTTGTGTGAGATGCAGGTGATAGAGGTGGTCCACTAACACACTTGTAAGTGTGGTCATGGGTGACAAGAGGGAATGTGGATTACCTCTTTTCTCTGCTAACCTCTACTG
Organism: Gracilinanus agilis; assembly: GCF_016433145.1. Classification (NCBI taxonomy): domain Eukaryota; kingdom Metazoa; phylum Chordata; class Mammalia; order Didelphimorphia; family Didelphidae; genus Gracilinanus; species Gracilinanus agilis. The sequence continues at coordinate 2,282 of NW_025374251.1, forward strand.
GCACAACTGGGTAATCCAAATGTTTTTCCCTGTTCAGGAAGGTTCGTGACTCTTCAAACAGGTCCATTCCTTTTCCAGAATGTTCCTTTGTTGATGCCATGCCATTTGCCAGAACCTGCTATGGAAGTATAGCAGAAGACTCATTAAGTATTGCTCTCTTTTGGCCCTCCTCCTACCCTTCCTCTGCCTCTTTAGATGCATCAGCATTACTATCCCAGCCCATAATTGTTTGTATCCTGCAAGACTCAGAACTGGGCAAAGGTTTCTTTTTCTATACTCTCTTTAGGGCCCTGGTTCTTTACCATTTTTGTGTGTCAGTGACCCCTGGGGCATTCTGGTGAAGTCAGTGGCCCCTTCTCAGAATAGAGGTTTTAAATGCATAAACTATATTGGATTACAAAGGAAATCATTGAAATTCAGTTACTCAAAAATATGTATTTTTTTAAAGTTCATAGATCCCAGGTTAGGAACTTCAGCTCGAAGTGATGTCAGGGGCTCCCATGGACTCAATTATCTCTATGTAGATGACTGCCAGCTTCATATTCATCCCTACTGTCTCTCCTGAGATTCAGTCCCACTTCATTTACTTCCTTTAAAACATTTTGTACTGGAGACCTTGGAGACATCTCCAACTTAGCATGTTACATCTATACTTCCCTTTTCTCCCAAACTTATTCTTCCTCCTATCTTCCTTATTTCCATCAAGGGGTGTCCCTATCCTTCACTCACTCAGGTTCTAAACCTTGGAATCAGTCTTGATGGCCTTCTTTTCTTTATTCCTCATTCAATCTATTCCCAAACCTTGCTGATTCTACCCCTCAAGATCTCTTGCATCCATCCCTTTTTCACTGCACACAAGGCCACCACCCTAATTCAGGTCTTTATCACGTTTTACCTAGACTCTTGCAATAGCTTTCCAATTATTCTCCCTGTCTTAAATCGCTCTCTTTCCGATCCATTTTCCATGCTGCAGCCAATATGATATTCCTAAGGTATGATGGACCATGTTTCTCCCATACTCAAAAAATTCTAGTTGTTCCCTCTTACCTCTAAGAGCAAACAGAAACTTGCTAATCAGTGCCCTTCACAACCTGTACCCAACCTAGTTGTTCATTTTGATTATGTATTACTTGCCTTCATGCTCTGTGGTCCTGCAAAACCGGGCTATTTGTTATTTCTAATACATTGCATTCCATCTACAGCCTTTGCACCAGCTGGCTCCATTGCCTGGAATTCACTTCTTCCTCATTTCTGCCTCTTAGAATCTCAAGTTTCCATCGTAGGAGTTTCTACTTCAAAAAACAACCGTGTCTCTACTGTGTATCTATTTTATATAAATGTTGATGTGTTTTCTTGTCATCTCCCCCTAGTAGACTATAAGCTCCTTGAGGGTAATGATTTTTTTGTGTGTGTGTGTCCTTAACACAATGTTGGCACATAGTAGGTGCTTAAAACACTTTCTGATTGGTTGTGATGAACATGTGGGGTTTTAAAACTGATTTATAGTATTTTGGTAAGAATGGGAAGAATGTAAGCTCTGTTTTGGCAGAAGTTAATTAGCAGAGTGCCTTATGCAATGCAGTTAGTTTGCTGCACTGAACCAAATAAGGAGAAAAAATTAAAGGAAAAAGTAATGGGAAGAATAAAGGTTCAAGACAACTGGATTCTAGTTCTGGCTTTGAAACAGGTTTGTTGTGACATCAGGCAAGATCCTTCATCTCATGTTTCCCCACTCATTCAATGGGGATAATGGTTTACATGATTTCAAAGGTTGTTTTGATTTCTAATCTTTTAAAATTTTGGATCTATGGTCTTCCTCATTGCTCTGGCTCTCAGTACAGAAGCAGAGTCTAAATTCTTGTTCTACCAGTGATGGGCAAACTAAGGCCTGTGGGTCAGATGTGGCTCCCTGAAATGTTCTATCTGGCTGAGGGACATTATTCCTAATCTGACGAATACAATACTATGAAACTTCGAAAGAGTTGCCTTAGAAAGAGACTGACAGATGAGCATTTCCTTTCCTTTGGCCCCCTCTTTAAAAAGTTTGCCCATCACTATTCTAGACAGATGAAACACTATGGCCATTTCAGTTCAATCTAGTCTGACACGTTGTGATCTCCTCTGGGGTCTTCTTGGCAGAGATATTGAAGCAGTTTGCCATTCCTTTCTCCAGCTCATTTTACGGATGAAGAAACTGAGGCAAGCAAGGATAAATGATTTGTTCCTGGTCACATGGCCAGTAAATGTCTGAGGCTGGATTTGAACTCAAATCTTCTTGATTCTGGGCCCGGCATTCTAACCAGTGCACCACCTAGCTGCCCTATTAAGTACCAAGTACTCTGTTAAGCTTTTGTACTGGATGCCCAGGAGATATCTCAAACTGAGTACGTCACAATCTGAATTCATTTTTCCTACTAAACCCACTCTTCTTTCAGTCTTGCTTATCTCTCTTAAGGAACTGCACAGATAAAAATTAAAAAGTCCTCTTCCTCAAGGAAATGACTGTCTTTTATTGGTTCCTCACAAACCATCCTATTGAATAGCCAAATAAGAACAGAATACCTGCCTCCTCTCTTTTCTGAGGCTTTTGGGTAAGTAGGAGAGAGAAAGAAAGGAGGATGTGACATAGGGAGAGTGAGATGGAATCTTCTTTGGGTCCATCCTACAAGACTTCATGGGCTTTGGACCCTTTTCATCCTCTGGGAGTTGTCAATCATGTGAATGTACTTGGGCATCAGGGGTATGGATAGCTGAAGAAAGAGAAGGGATGGGCTAGCCTCTGGGGTCTTTGCTCATGGCGGGATTACCCCAAAGAGCAAATACCCATAAGTCCTCAGTCTTCCCTGAATTGGACCTGTGATTCCAGTCAGGATTAAGGGTACAAAGGTAGGCATATTGCTGCCCTTGGAACATAGCAGGCGTGATGGGAGGCTTACATAATTGAGACTGTGTATTGGGACTTTTAAAATATTTGCATATTTTTAATGCCCCAAAGTCCAAGTCTCCATGGCCTGAAGCTATTTTGTGCTAAGGTCACCCAAAATCTTTGTCCCTCTGTCTTCATGAAATATTTTATTTAATGGCTTTCTAATGTTTTTGTTTTGCAATGTAATAAGGATAAGAATTACTAGCCTTCTATTTCTGGATGGGATTGGTAATGTTATCAGTGCAGGAAATCCCTGAGTGGAAACTTCCTCTATCAATGCACATCAGTAAATACATCTGTAATTTACAATCTTAGAAATCTGTCCAGAGGCACTAATGGGTGAGGTAACAACAACAACGATAAGAGGCATCTGGTGGCACAGTAAATAGAGGGCTGGGTCTGGAATTGGGAAGACCTGAGTTCAAATTTGGACTCAGACATTGTATAATCCTGGACAAGTCATTTAATCTGTTTGCCTCAACGTTCTTC
>NW_025374252.1:0-6223 GCF_016433145.1 Gracilinanus agilis
TATATATATATATATATATTTATGTTTTAGAAATTGCCAGATATATTGGGACTTGTAAAAGCTCAGTGGAGCATGAGGAGACTTGGAGTCCAATCCCATCTCTGTAATTAGACTTTAGATAAATCATATAATTTCTCTAGGCCTTGGTTCTCTGTTCTGAAAAATGAGATATATGGAATAACTTATTATATTATGTCAAAGATTCTCTGACTATTATTTTGACCACCAGATATTTTGAAGTGGGTTACCTAGTACTATTTTATTTCATTGTGTCTTTCTTTAAGATATCTGTCCTCCTTTTCTTTTTAGTTGTGCATTAACATCCCAGAAAACCTCCTTAATAGCTGTTCTATCATCCTCAGGTTGCTCACTCTTTTGTCTTTTAACATAAAGTGTTTCAATAGCAAATATGCCTTCTCTTTTCCTTCCCTCTTTAAACTGAGTCCCTTCTTTTGTTTCATTGCCAAATTTCAGAATATCAATCACATTAAATATTTTTCCAGAGTAGTAATCAGAACTGCACAACAAAAACATATACTGTTTATGGTGTTGACCAACAGAGAAATATGAAATTAAAATTCACCTGGCCTTGAACTACAGATCAATTTCTTAAGGGAACTTAAAGTACTTATAAGTTTTAATAGAGACATATAGAGTAATAATAGAGAAAGAATGTAGAAACACCAAAATGAAACAAAACAAAATAAAAACTCTACCCAGCAGTGAAACTGTGGCCTCCATTGATATAAAATGGATATTTCTACAAAGTTGCTCTGTGTTAATATATGTGTAGTTCTCGGAGCTCCCAGAAAACTGGACCAAGTTCCATGTATTTTGTGAGCCTGAAGTTTCTCCAAACTATATATCTCACAAGCTGCCACAAATGTAGACACTTTAACTAGTCAGAAAGAGAACAGTGTTCAAAGCAAAGGCATTTAATGAAATAGCATAATACGAGTATCAATAGAACCACTTCCAAACCTTGAGTTCATTTTCCTACAAGTGCATGCCACCTTCATAGGAAATAGTGTATATACATAGGAATACATGTATGAGGAACACATACAACCAATATACTAACATGAAGGGATTCATGAACAGGAAATTTATGTGACCAAGACACATATAGAATAAGTACTCCTCTGATGCTTGAGAATATTTATCATATTTTTCCCCCAACAAAAAAATCATAACTTTGTCTCTTCATTCTTTTTACACATAATAAAATTATATTGAAAATAATTGAATAAATTTTGTTATATTTAGGTCAACTAATTTAATTTTGTGCCAGAGTTGTTTATGCTAATATTTTTCCCACCTAGATTTCTCATCAACTGTATGTAGAGAGAAAAAAGACATAGGATTTGAAATCTGAGGACCTGGCTCTCTATTTGACAAAGATAAGAGTACAAAATGTTTGTGACATTTTCTACCTTTGTAACATGGAGCAAGCCACATCATTTCTCTGAATTTCAATTTCTTCATCTGTAAAATGAGGTAGCTGGATCCTTTAACTGAGGTTTCCAAATGAACATCCTGCAAGTTTCAAGCTGCTTCTTATATGTGACTCCTGTTTTGATGGAGAGAATACTGATATGATGCTACCGTCTTCACAAAAGGAAAAGTTGGTGCAATAGCTTGATGAAGTAGACTTGTTTTCTTTCAAAGGAGTCTGGATTGGAGCAAAGTCAGAGAGACAGAGACAGAAATGGAGACAGAGAGACAGAGACAGAGACTTTGAAAGTTCCAGACATATAAGAGAAGTCAGATGCTTATGTCCCTTTTGGGTAAAAATAGTAGCCTATCTCTTGAGTGGACTGAAACTTCATCCTGTTCTTATGTAGTGAGTTCTTATAGTAATGATATATTATAAATTTACTTCTCCAATTTATCTCTACTATTTGCTTAAATAAATGAGTTTACTATCAATTATTTGTTACAGTCTTGGTGTAACCAACATTTGATGAAAGAATTCAAACTGGTGAGTCTAAACTTGAAATTACTTGAAGGATCAGTAGCCAAGGAAGCAGAATTATTCTAAATCTAGATGCATCTATACCAGAAATGTTGGTGAGATGGGATACCTAGATATTTAGACCTGTCTCAGGGACTAAAGAAAAGAGTACTCAACCTGTTTTGTTTGCCTTTTCTTCCCCAATAACTATCATGCTGGTTCTCTTTCCTTCATCACAGCCAATCATAGACCTTAAATATCATATATCAATGCTTTCCTATTATCCTTGTATCTATACATTTATACAACCCTCATTGATATACATATCTTTCATTTCAAAGTTGTTATTGTATGCCCTTTGTTTTCAAAGAGGACCCTTGACATCATGGGCCAATGTTTTTATCTCTGCAGAGCTGCACGAAGTCATCAGCCTCATTCTCTCTTCCAGAATCATTATTAGTTAACCTTCTGAGATGATTTACTGGGGTGTGCTCACTGCCTGTGTTATAGCTTTTTGGAGCTACACTTGATATTTTAGTTCCAGGTAGACACCAAAGGTGGATGATCAGCCCTAAAAAGTGATCAGCAAACCCTCCCACCTAAGGTACTTGACCTTCTTGAACAACCGTTCAAGAAATATGTATATACATTTTTATATGTTGGGTGGTTTTTGTCCTTAGTACTAGAAGAGGACCAAAATAATATCATCATGTCAGAGTCAATATACAATGTGTCTAACTGCTGTAAGAATACTGTAGATGATCAAGCCAATACAAGCTCAGAAGGTTCTACTACAGCTGAGGCACAAATAGCCAGTATGAACTTTTGATATGAAATATAAAAATGTATGCATATGCAAATGTGTATATTTCTATGTATACACCTTTCAACTACAATATATCTAAGTTCACTTCCAGGTTTAAGTCTATAATTCTAAGAACTAACTGACACTTTTTATTTAATTTAGGGTTTTTTGTTTGTTTTCTTTGTATTTTTAGAAATTTGACTCTGGAAGACATAGTATTCATGTAATAAATTTCTCTTTAAATACTGTGCTGTAACATTTACATATTCCCCCACAAATATACTGGTTAAGCAATGGAGACTCTATTACCCTCAGGAATTGCTCTCCTTGGTTTGTGTGTCTTCTTTCCACTTGGAGTTCCTCACATCCTATTTGATGTTTCACTTTTTGTGCGTCTTCTTTCCACTTTGGAGTTCCTCACATCCTATTTGATGTTTCACTTTATCTATAAATCAGCTCAGTTTAAAGCTCATACTTAATCTAATTTAATTAGCATAAAGTATAGAACAAATTTTAAATATTTACACACATGCATTATAGAATGGTAAAGGCCAATTATTTCCTGGACCCAAAACACTTTCAAGTTTTAATTAATTTTATTCTTCAGTCAGCCAGACTAAGAGAGACAATCCAGAAGGTTAGTGACTTTAAATAAAATATCTAACTTTGAGTAAAATAGCTGTGAATCATCAGCAGTTTTCCCACATTGGGACTGAAGAGCACCATAGAAGCTTTCTATAATTCTCTTGTTCCCATCTTCATGGTGAACTAGAGAATAGGATCTTTGACTCTAGGCTACTAACATTCCCATTCTGAAGAAATTCTATAGTGTATTGCTCTAGATCATGCACCTAAAACAAAAACACTACAAAGTGAAGCTGATCAAATATCTCAAAATCTCATATCCATGTGCCCCTTCCCCATCTCCTTATTCTCATTGTGAAAAATCTCATATTGAAAAGTCCAGGTATGTCAATATTGTAATCTCAGGCGCTATTTCTTTCTCTTTCCTTTCTTCTTTTAACCTCTTCTCTACTCCTGTGTCTTATGCCACATCTACAGATAAATCCAATCTAGGGCCACTTTAGAACTGAAGCAAGCCTCTAAGTGACCAAACTGGCAGTCCCTATGGAAAAACTTTATCTCCATAAAAACATTTCCATTATGTGAATATCTTTTTTTTGAAGTTTTTTTATGGAAACTCTCTCTACCTCAGACTTCAACATAAGGTAAAGAAAATGATGATATTATTGAATTTCACACATGTAAAGAGAGAAAGTTTCAGTTTCATAGCACATGTGTTTTTATTGTCTCTAAAAGGCTTAGTAGTTTAGGAAAACCATTGTGACAGTCTAATATCTGCAGTCTAGCAACAATGCTTGAACTAACAAAGTAGCTGACTGTAAAGATAAACATCAATTGAGCTTTATGCTCTGTATCTCATTCACTTAGCTCTACTATTGCTTTTCCCAGGCATTCAAAGACATGTTTCCAGGGCTCATAAGAGCTGTTAAGCAGCCCTATTAGAGCCTTTTAATCAAGCACTTGTATTGAATTGTATATCTATAAATGAATAAAACAGGACTCTGTTTAAGATAATCTAATGGGGAAATACCTAAATTTTACAATGGGGAAAAAATGGGCAAAATATTTAGAATTTAAATTCCAAATTCCAAACCTCAGTATTGCTTCAGGATAGCAAACTTTTTCTCTGTGGCATGACAGTCCATATGTCAATTTGTTTTAGAATCCCTTTGTAAATTCCATCATAAGCAAGAGAGTATTTTTTTGGACTACAATGGAAGAGTTTCTGCTAAGTTTTTTTATATTACCCTTATATTACATTTCTTATACCAACTTCCTAATTACAAAAGCCTTAATTTTTAAATTTTATTTTAACTATTATTATTCCTTTTAGAATCATAAAATAATATTTCCCCCAGATATTTTATGAAAATTATCATGATGATATTTTAGAAGGGCACAATAGTCAGTTTCCTAGGTTAAGACAGAGGCCTAAAAAGTTGTACAATTTTGCAGATGGTTCACATTATTCTCCATACAAATATTTGTCATCCACTCCATATTCCTTAGGATTAGAATGCACTTAGATATTAATGTTTGAAGTTAAAAATATTCATCTAGTCAAAAATAAATTTAAATGTCTGTTATTTTCCAGGCACTTTGTTAATCATTGAGAATTCAAATACACACACACACACACACACACACACACACACACATACATATATATCAGTCAGTGCCCTCAAGGAGCTCATTATCAAGGAGATAACATTCAAAGAAATATTTTAAGCAAACTATACACAAAATAGTTCAAGATACTGAATATGGAAGATACTAGCATTAGGTTGCATAGGGAAAGGATTTTTATAGAACATGAGATCTTATGTGGAAGTTGAAGGAAGCCAGGGAGAGGAAGAGATGGAGATGAGGAAGACAGTATCCCAAAAATGTCTGAAAATGCTCAGATTCAGGATAAGAAGCATCTTGCGCAAGAAATGGAAGCCATTATCATTTTAGTACCTATATCCTATTAAAATTATAGTGTATTATATTGAATACAATAAAAATATACAGTTTATTATTTTTATTTTTACTCCTTTTAGATTGTCCATTATGCATATTTTGGCTTCATTTTATCTAGAGGCAAGAGACCAGGCTTGGAAAAAGGGAAAATCTACCTGTACAGTATCAGAACTATGTGAATATCTGGTACATGAGAAGTCAAACTCTGAGAAGGTCAATGAGAAGGGTTACCTGGGGGGAGAAATGGGAGAGGAAGTTGCATTAAGTGGTTGAATGGAGAGAAATTTCTGCCAGTGAATGAGAAATATAATTCACTTTATTCTAACTTACTTTTATCCATCTATTTTCTATGATCCCCAAAATAGGAGTATAAAACCCCTTGCTCTGAACTCAACTTGACTGACAGTGTCATATATTTCTTGGGGATGTTTGATCACTGAGGAAGATCTGGAGCTCAGGGGTGTTTTTTTTTAAAGAGGAAAAATACAGATTTCTCCCCTGTAGGGGCTCAGATCAGGAGAGAGAATTGATCTTGGATTCTTGCCCTGGTAACATTCTAAACACAGTTTCCCTCCCTTAAAAAAATTATAGGAGAAAATTGGATGGACATTTATAGCTTCCAGCATAGACAACTGTTTTCATAAATCTCATTTTGCTGACTGCCTGAGGGATCAGTACTGTCCTAGTGTGGCTAAATGGTATTTGTTTCAGGTGATTAGATCAGTAGTACAGAGTTGACAGAACTTTTTGTTAAATGAAAACAAATAACATAGATTTCAGTGAAAGCACTCAGCACTCAGCACTCAAAGAATGTTCTGAAGAAGGGCTTGTGCAGGTTAAAAAAAATTATGAAGTAGGCAAAAAAAAATCTCTGTTTCTTCTACTCTCTCTACTCTCCCTCCCTTCCTTCCCTTCCT
>NW_025374253.1:0-2826 GCF_016433145.1 Gracilinanus agilis
GCAGTTTTGACAGTACGCCCCCCCTTTTCCTTTGCCTTGAAAATCCTGCCCAACATAAAGTTCAAAACAGATCTTCCATACACTATTTAGTTTTTCTTAATGAATTATTCACTCCTCCCTTTACAATTTTAACTTCCTGGAAAGACTAGCCAAGAGCAAACCATCAAATGGGCCATGAGGAAACTCGAAACCAGAAACAGAGGGCGAAAGTGCTTAAGGGCTCCCGTATCCCCTTTGTCCCACCCAGGGGCCCAGGGCGCTGCGTCATCCCACTCCTTCCCATCTCAGCCCTTGACTTCTTCTGTGACTGTTTCCCTTTGGTCCCAGGTCTGCTGCTAAGTGCCACAGTGCACTGACTATCGCCTGGCACCTGTTGTTTTCAAGCATCTGCTGATTTTAAACCGTCAGCACATAATATCCATTCCTTGGATCTCTTTGGGGCTGCAGATTTAAAAAAAAAAAAGCAAGATCAGTTCATGCCTGCTGCTTGTTTCTGCCAGACAGGTTGCACTAATGGCTGCTCTCAAATCAATTCATCAACTCCTCTTGGCTGGATCATTTTCTCTGGGGCATTAGCGTGCCCAGGCGCCCATGAACTTCCATATTCTCGCTTTCCAGTTGTTTGCCAGGCTAAATCACCCGGGGATTTCTCCGTATCTCCTAGGAAGGAGAAGTATTTCTAAAATTCTCCAAACCCTGCCATCTCTCTATAGGAAGGGTTCTCAGCTTGGAGCCCAGAGATATTTCAGAGAGTCCATACGTGTATACTTATGTCTATATATATACACACACACATATATGTACATGTATAAATGTCACTATATGTAGATCATATTAAATATAGTTAATATATACACCATATTTTAATATTTAACTATATTTCAATATAATTGGTTTTCTTCAAAATTCTGTATATTTTATGTTCCATTTTCAAAAACAGCATCCCAAGAAGGAATCCACATGCTTTGCCAGCCTGCCAAAGGTGTCCATGACACAGAAAAAGGTTAAGAACCCTGCTCTGTGTTCTCAAATAGCTCTTAAGGTACTTCTCATGTATCTCCCTTGCTTTTGCCAGCTTCCTGGCTCAAGCTCATAGGCAACTTTCTTCTAGGGGAATTGGTAGAACTAAGTGGGAATATCTAGCCTGGAGGAAAAAGAAAAGTACAAAGAAGAAGAAATGATGACTGATTTTGCTTTCATGTCCTTTCTTTTTCTAATTCTCTACAAAGGGAAAGCTTCATCTCTTTTTTTTTTATCAAAATTTAATAACTTTTCCCTCATTCTTCATGCTCTTGAATAATTATTACAACTATGATGATGCCATTTTTCCTTTCCTTCCTTTTTTTTTAACTCAGTCCTTCTTCCACAAGGCCCTGTTGCCCAATTCTATTATTCTTCAACTCATGTGACTAAAGCTTCCTGAGGAGCTGCGTTTGGAGGGAGCTGATGCACTTTCCATACCAGGACCATAGTAGCACAGATGGTATCTTAGAAGGAGACCAGCCTGTTACTTGTGTTTGGATCCTAATGCTGGAAAACCACTGCTGTGTTTTCCAAAGGCTTTGGAGGATTTTATTCTACTGAATTGGCACAAAGAGTATTGTTAACTAATATTTTTAATCATAGGAAAAATCAACATAAAACTTGAGATAGTAGAGCAAAAGCCATTTTAATTCAGCAAATATTTATGAAGTAAGGAGAGTAAGATTTAAGAACACTAGAAACAGACCTTGTAATGAGAGACTTTAAAAGACAAAAGGAGAATTTCATATTTTATAATAGAAGTAATAGGGAGCCACTGAAATTTAAGGAAGGGAGAGATATGACATGAGATCCATGCTTTAGGAAGAGAGTACATGTGAGATGATGAAGATCTGTACTAGTAGAGTAACAAGGTCTGGAGTTTTTTTGTCTTTTTACTGTTTATTTTTTTCAATTACATGTAGAAACAATATTTGGCAATTGTTTTCTGACATTTTATGATTCAGATTCTCTCCCTCCCTCCCAGACCCCAGCAGTAAATAGTCTAATATATAGGTTATACCAGTGCTATCTTTTGATACATCTGTGATAGAAGATACCTATCACATACACAGTAAAAAATTCCTGAAGGAAATAAAGTGAAGGATCTCATGTTTTGATCTGCAATCAGAGTCTAAAAGTTCCTTCTTTGGCTGTGAATAGCATTTTTTTTATCATGAGTCCCATGAGGATATCTTAGAAACTTGCTTTGCTTATACTTAGTCCTTCAGAGTTGATCATCATTCAATATTTCTCTTACTATATACATTGTTCTCCTGGTTCTGCTCACTTCACTTCAATTCATATAAGCCTTTCTGGGTTTTTCTGAACCCCATCCTGTTCATCATTTCTTAAGGGACAATAGTACTCCATTATAATCATATACCACAACTTGTTCATGCATTCCCCAAGTGATAAATAACCCCTCAGTTTCCAATTCTTTGCCACTACAAAAAGAGCTGCTAAAAATATCTTGACACAAATAGGTCCTTTTCCCTTATTTATCATCTCTCATCTCTTTGGGATACAGACCCAGTAGGTGGTACTGGTGGGTCAAAGAGTATGCAGAGTTTTGTGACCCTTTGGGAATGGTTCCATATTGCTCTCCAGAATGAATGTATCAATTCTCAGTTCCACCAGCAATGTATTAGTGTCCCAACTCTTCCACGTCCCCTCCAACATTTATCATTTTCCTTTTTGGTCATGTTAACCAATCTGTATGAAAGAAGTATTAAAAGAGAGATGTTATAAAAATAGAAACAGAACCACTGACTGGGTTTGGCAGGTGAGAGTGAGGCAGTCAAG
>NW_025374254.1:0-4591 GCF_016433145.1 Gracilinanus agilis
ATATATATATATATATATATATATATATATACACCTCCATACACCTCCATACACCACTCATTTCCCACCCCCACACCCCATCCCAAGAAATCTCCTGTTTGTATATAGCCACCATGGATTTAGACTTTCAGTCCCAACTCCTCTCTCAATACTTCTTCATAAGGGTCCTTACAGGGGTTGAGAAGAAAACAGAACAATCAGCCAAGTGGCAAGACCATTGTCTGTTAAGTGAATTCAACATAGCTAGTTCATTCACAGTTAATCAGGGTTCACCATGGCTGGAAAACCTTGCCCTTAATCCTTTTATTCTTTACAAAGACAAATGATACCAACCCATTTTCATAGCCTGAAGAGAAACTGGAAGTCTGGAGTTATCACATGGAAGTGGCTGAAGGAAAAATTATTTCACAAAAATTTCACAATTCAATATTAATTTTCCACAAATAACAATGAAATAGAATGAGACAAATAGAAAATCATATTCTAAATAAAATATTTACAAAGATATCTAATGATACAAATCTTTTTATTAACTTTCATTACAATCTTATCAATACTGATATTTTTAGTGAAATCAATGTAATTGAATATTCTTCATTATAAAATTGATCAGTTTTAATGCAACAAGGGAGAGGATGCTTTGATTAATGACATGAATGCTCCAGTTTGTCTAAGCATCTCTCAGGTGAAATTGAGAGAAACTACTGTTGTGTACACTAGATGTAGCAAGAGTAATGTCATGGCCAAATCACTTAATATTTTGGTTTTCCTTTTCTGACAATATTATCGGGTGACATTAATACTTACTTATTTTTAAAGTGGCATTTTTAAAATTGGAAAACACTGTGTATTCAAAAGTTTATTTCATCCTTAAAATTGATGCAGAACTTGTGTAGTTAAAGCATTATAATTACAACTTTAAAACTGAGGAAATTGAGTTACAAAGAAGGGAAGTGACCATTTCAAGATAAGAAGAAAATTCTGTTCCCTTTCTGTTATACCACCCTGCCTCAGAATAGTAAAGCAATGTTCATCAGGACATAATAGCTTAGTAACAATTATTTAGGTTCATCTAATTTCTTTTGTTCTGGCTTCTTTTTACCAAGAAACCCTCTGATCTTGATTTGGTTTCCAAATATATTTACAACATAGAAGAGAAAGCTTTGAACAAATTATACATATATTCTATTCTTGTCCAAAATAATTCTTGATGCAAATTAATAGTCTATCATTCAGTTTATAAGTCTGTCTCTGAGAGTTTAGTCATCACAAATTGATTTGTAATAGTCTGGTCACCTATAAGGTTAACTTATTAAAGTCAAGTTATTATCTCTCCCTTAATCATTCACTTACTCTGTGTACACCTTCTTAATGGCAATAGACCCCTTTGATTTGGGAACTGTGCCAACTTCATTTTTAGAGAACCAGCCCCATCAGACCCATGCTTCTCTAAACAAACCTAAAAAAGGTGTGTTTCTGAGGGAAGGAGTTATTACTCATAATAGGATTGAAGTAGTCCATAATTATGGTTCTAGTGGAGTTGAAACCAAGACTTGTGATTTGTACAGAAAAGGAATATTTCTCTTAAATGATTAGGATGATGAGAAAAAGAATAAGTTTGAGTTGGTCATGTATTTTGCTTCAGATTTCATCCATGTGATTTTGGTGAGGGAGTTTCCTCTACCAATGATGAGGGGCAATTTGTCAACTCTTCCAAAAGAGTTTCTTGGACTTCTGAAAGGTTATTTCTTAAGGATCACATAGCCAGTAGAGATTAAAGGAAGAACCTCAACCTATTTCATCCTGACCCCAGAGCCTGCCTTATTTCTGTCCACTAGCCCACAGTCTCTCAATTTATGGATAGCATTTTCTTTTAAAAGTTATGATTTTCATTGGTGGATATCCCAGTTGCTTATGGGATGAAATTTATACAAAGGCTGAGACAGAATTGTTATATACAATGAGAATCTGATGGTTAATTTCAAAGCCTTGTAATAGTGCAAGGCAGAAGAAAGATCCATATATTAGCTCAATCCCATTATAACAAACTTCAAGAATTTGTTTCTATCCTTTTGTTATCCTGGAATTTTTCAAGCATGTCTGAAAATAAGAGGGCCATTGGCTGGAGTTTGGACATCTTTGTTAAACGTATCTCTTCAATGAAATGATATTTGCTACTATATTTGGGCTGCATTGTGATTCTACTGTATTAGATTAATTCCTTGAGTTTCCTAGGTCTACTACCCAATTTCCATTAGATTCACCCTCATTCACCAAGGCCCGAGGGCTTATAACCCTTGCTCATTTTGCCTGTTTGGTGCCCTATGCTTTTAAAGAACTGAAAACAGAGAGGATTTTTGTACTTTACATCCACCATATGACAACAGATTTGAGAAGGCTTCTTAGTTATTTGTTTATTGTTCCTGAAGTTAATGAGTCTGTTGGTCTTTATGTGAATGCTTCAGGGTTATATTAATACCAGGGTTGAGAAATGTTGTAATAATCCACAAAAGGAAATTCTGTCTGAAAGAATTCCCTCGGTATGGAAGCTGTATTGTGAATGCTCCTTTATTTCTTGCTTATTGTGCACAGATTTTATTGTTTTTTTTCCTTGTTGTTTTTTTGGTGTATGTTTCTTTACTAGTAATAAACTAAGGGAACATACCTCCCATGTGGGTTTGAAGATTAAATGACAGCATGACAGCTTGTCTAAGAAGTACCAATGAATTATTATAAAGAGTGATACAGTACTAACACATATTAATATATAGACATAACGACTTTCCCAAATGCAAGAGGGTTAGAAAGTTAGCAATCATCTCTTCATATTAATATGGATAACATAATGCATCCTAGTTATATAGTAACTTGAATAGATAATTATGCATATAGGTTCATATGTGCATATATTTTAAACTTTGGAAACAGGGGATATCTTTCCTTTGCTTATATCCTCTGAGCTTAGTACAGTACTTGGAACATAGTAGGTACTTACTAAATGATTATTTATTGATTATGCATATGAACACAAATATTTGCATCTGTCTCTGCTAACTAAATTTATATGGCAGGTCAGAATTATAGATAAAGGAATGGAGCTGGAGTAAGAAGATTTTAGGTTTAAGTGCTACCTCTGATTCATCATACCCCTGTGACCTCCGCCAAAGCAATTAACTTTTCAGGGCTCTGAACAACGGTCAGATTGTCTATGGGATAAAAGTTGTAGATTTGCTTTTGCAGAGGGATTTTTTATACTCTGAGTTCCCTACACATAGAATAATCAGTTCTGGTTTGTTTATGGCATGTGATCAGTTCTATCATGTTTGTATAAGCATACATACATGGGTATTAATATTTACATATGTATGTGTGTTTACAGAGAAGTACATTTGAACAGACTGATGGATTTAAAAACTAGGAATTCTGCTAATATTTTTAATGAAAAGTTGGAAATCTTTAGGTATCCTCTCCAAAGATTCTTAGACATATGTAAAATTAGCACAAAGTCCATGCTTTTAGGGACAAAGTAACCATAGAAATAGTGAAGGTTTTTCCCATTCAACATCATTCTCATTTCTAGATATTTTACAACTTGATGATTGTTATATATAAGGACCCTTTTTTCCTTCTTTCCCCCTAGTTCAAACATCCCAAGTCACCCTTTGCCCCAAGAATGATGAGACATTGAAGTTTCCTCTATGTTGCAGGATAAATTAAAGAACCAATAGACATTTCCTTGCAAGGGTGACAAATGATTACTTTGTGAAAGTTCTTCATGAATGAACCTTACATTAAGCAATTTCATGTCATGAAGTTTTCTTTTATTGGGGGAGGGGACAAAGACCTTTTGAATTTCCTTTCCTACTTTTAAAAATAAATCTAATCCAAATAGGTATTCTTGGAAGACCTCTGAATGGAAAGAATGCCAAGTCACTCTTCTCCTAGAGCAGCAAGATCCCCACTGGCACACAACTGGACTCCTCTGTGGAGGTGGGATCCAAACCCGGGAATTGTACTGTTCCCAGAGTACCACAGAATCTTCAGGACAGAGGTTAAAGGAAGGTAAGCAAATGGTCCTCATACTACACATTTTTTTCTGTAGAAAATGTACAGTAAAGCATGTTAGATCCCTGTCCTAACTATGTTAGGAGCCAATCTGTCATGATTATCATAATAATTCAGAAATTCTAAGTGTTCCTCATCTCTTTATAGTGATGTGTTAGAAAGACATTTAGATTTATTCTTTTAAATGCCTGGGATCTAGATGGTAAAGAAGTTCAATGACTTGCCCAAAGTCAATCAATATAAACAACGAATGTTAAAGACAAGGTTAGTCATCTTTTTTCCTGAGTCTCCAATAAAATAGGGTTGGCAACCTTTTGAGGGAGGAGGACCATTTATTATGTGTGTGCATGGGTAATATAACTTTTAGATGGTACTTGGCATGAGTTGTATTTTTTTTTTGCCTTTACTCTCTAAGATTACTTTCCATCTAGTTGGTATGTGTGTATGCTTAAATATAGATTTACAAAGAGGCTGATATTCATATTATCTACCTATATAAATAGAGAGTATTATATATATATATATG
>NW_025374255.1:0-4059 GCF_016433145.1 Gracilinanus agilis
ATATATATATATATATATATATATGGAAAGGTGGCATCCTTGTTTTCTTCCATTTATTAACTTATAGTTTCTGCACAATGGCAAAAAATGCTAGCTTTTTGTTATACACATTCTCATCATGTTAGGAAAAAAGATGCTTTCTATGATTATGGTTTGTATTTTTAAATGTAAATGGTGTTACTTTGCCCCCCAAAAAATTTTTCTCAACCACTAACATAATCATGTAATTTAGGAAATTTTTACTTTATAGGACTATGTCAATTATTTTCCTAATATTTAATCATTCATTAAATCTTCTCTTTTCCCATTTTGTCACTGCATATTTTCAGAGATATAGTTTTACCCTTACCACTACATCGAATACAACCCATATATTCTGGTATATTATCTCATCATTTTTATTCTTTTTCCTGGTTATTAATTTATTACTATTTTTGTTCATCCATGTCATTATAAAAATCTCCATTTAGGTTTTTACCTTTTGCATCTATTCCCTGGACTAGTATTATATTTTGCTATTGTCAATATAACAGTATTAGTATTTTCTAATATTTATTTATAATTTTATGGGTCTTAGCAAATGGTCAATTTTTGTAAAGGTAGCATATGATGCTGAGAAAAAAAATTATGTTTCCATTCAGGCATGAGAAAAGACTCACAGTTCTCACTTCTGCAATAGAGTGTTTTACTCTATGTTTTCCCTTCCCCCCCCCTTTTGTTAGATTTCTCTAGCTCTGAGACAGGAACATTAAAGTACTCTACAATTATCATGTTATTATTTATTAGCAATTCACTTAATTTTTCCTTCATGAATGTAGATGCTATGTCATTCACTGGATATAAATAATTGAGATAATATAGTAAAACATTTACAAACTTCAAAATACTATATAAATTTTGGTTATTATTATATTCATTCTTTTAAACATAATGTGGCTTCCCTTAATCTCTCTTAATATTGCAATCTTTTAAATTTCTTTCATATGGTAACATAATTGAAACTTTTCCTTTTTTGGAATTCACTTCTTCATTATATATTTATTTCAGTCTTCCTTTTACATTTTGTATATGTCATTATTTGGAGATATGTTTCTTGTTAGCACATTGTTGAGGTTTATTTCTCCATCCATTCTACCATTCTCTGATATTACTGGATTATTTAATCTATTTACATAAAAAATTATGAGTCCTAGGAGTTTCCTCTAATTTCTCTTGATGTTTATCCCTTTCCTCAATTAAGTAAATATTTTGTCCTTATGATTAGTTTTGCTTATAATACTTTAATGCTACTCTATTCCCATAAATTGTCCCCCCTCCCTAATTCCTGTCTGTGTGTCCTGTCCCAAGTTCTTTGGATTCATTTTAAATAGTTCTTTCTTTCTTATTTCTTTATCTATTCTCTTAACTTATCTAAAGATTTGATCACCTCTAGGATTTGCTAAAGTTCAATCCCTGAAGAAAAGAGGTCAGACCCTAAACAGTGAAAACCACACTAAGATACTCCATGATGAAAATCATTAAACTCTTGTTCTCTTGTTTAAAACTTCTGTCAAAAAACACTGTTCTGCCATACAACTAAAAATGACAAAGTTGGATGTACTAATGGAATTCACAGACCTTGTATATTAACTCTATGGGTCTCCAGAAGTCTGCAACATAAAGGTTTCCCTTAGACCAAATATTCTCTATATTTCCTTCCAATTCCTTCATTTTGTAAATAAGGAAACTGAGGCCCAGGGAGCTTTAATTATAATAAGTGTAAGGTAATAAGCGGCTGATAAAATTGTGAAGCAGGCCTTTGGACTCCAAATTCAAAATTCTACGGCAATAGAATAAATCCTAATATTACAGTGTCTCAATTATATACATCTATCATTGAATCCAATAGTTGAAGTCTTACTTTCTTTGTAGAACCTGTTCAAATCTGCCCTGCTTTGGCATATGTCAACAACATAGGAGAGTGAGATTTAATAAACTCTATTCTTGTACTCTTTCACCAAATGTCAGTTAAAGAGGAGATCTGTTTTTCTCCACCCATACAGGGATTTTTAGTGAAATATTGCTCAACTTTCTCTTCCAATAAATATCACTCATCTTTTTCTCTATCAAAAAAAATCTACTAGACTGAAAAAACTTTTATCTTCCAGAGGCTATATTAGCCTAGGAATTTTTTTTTGGAAATGTCCAATAGGACATTTGGCAGACTAAACCACATTGAATAAACACAAGATTTTGCTCAAAGGGAAGAGGGAGATTACTCTGGGGACAAGCAAGCATATTCATAGTCAAACATTTCTAGATAAATCAACAGTTGGGTAACTTATCGAGTGGTTAGAACATTGGACTTGACATCAGGAAGACATGAGTTCAAATATGCTTTCGGACAACTTATTACCTACAGAACCTTGGGCAATTATCCTCTGCCTGATTTAGCACTCTTACCTGTAAAATAGGAAAAATATAACAGTATCTACCTCTCAGGGTTGTTGTGAGTATCAAATGAGATAATATTTGTAAAGCACTTCGCAAACTTTAAGGCACTCTATAAAAGCTAGCCATTATTATTAATGAACCAAACAACAAATCCTGATTAAGAACTTCCATGTTGGGGCAGCTGGGTTGCACAGTAGATTGAGAGCCAGAACCAGAGACAGGAGGTCCTGGGTTCAAATTTGGCCTCAGACATTTCCTAGTTGTGTGACCCTGAACAAGTCACTTAACCCCTATTGCCTAGACCTTACCTCTCTTCTGCCTTGGAAATAATAAACAGGCCTGACTCTAAGATATAAAATACAGGTTAAAAAAAACCTACCATATTTACAGGCTTTATGTCAAAGAGTGATGATACAAATTTTAAAAAATGACTAGAAATAAATTCCTTATATTTACCCCATATTCATATGTATGGTTATATGACATGTATACAAAATTAATCCAAATGACTAGGGAGTGGTGGAGAAACACTAACAATTAGAATTATGAAAGACTCATGAAGGCAGTAGTTCTTGGGCTGAGACTCAAAGAGAAATAACAATTCCAAGTCGCAGAAATAACATGAGAGCTCTTTCCAGGTTTTGGTAAAGATTCAGATATGGGAGATGGAATGCCATGTACAGGTAGTCACCCATTGTCCAGTTTGACAGGTGCATGTTGTACATATAAAGAAGGAATTAAAAATCAGTCAGGAAAGACAGTTTAGGGTTTAAATGTGTTAAGTAATATTCGATCCATAAACTTCAATTAATATCAATTAAAGCAAACATTTAAATAGTACTTTAAGATTTGTAAAACATTGTACACATTATCTTATTTAATTCTTAGAATAATCTGTTGGGTAGGTGCTACAATTATCCCCATTTTACAGCTGAAGTAACTGGCACTGAGAGGTTAAATGACTTGCCCAGAGGAACAGAGCTGGGGAGTATCTGAAGCAGCATTTGAACTCAGGGATGTCTGACTCCCAAGTCCCATGTTCTATTCACTGTGCCACCTAGCTGCCTCCCACTAATACACCCAGTATCTTTGGAGAGAGTGGGCATACAAGTCCTAGGATAATAAAGGAAAAACAGAAAATAAATGTAACCAGAGCAACTCAAACTTCAGTGTCTTCTATCTGGCTCAGGAACTGTCCTCAAAAGTTTCTCAATTAACATAAATGTTTCCATTAACAATTTGAATGGTTTCACAATATATTTGACTAAAATTTCACCAGACTAGACTTGTCATTTTGCTTACTGGCTTTTCTGATTTTCAGCTTCCAAGCTTCTCCTCTGCTAAGGGAGATTTGTTCCTTCTCAATATCTATATACATTCATTACTTCCAGCTTGATGCTTAATGATGCTTTTTCAGCTGATGTGTAATGCTATTTTGTGAAAAGGCCTCTCTAGTTCAGCTCCCTTGCAGGATTTTTCTTCTCTTCCTCTCATCAGGAGATCAAATGCAGACAAGTATCTTCTGCTCTTCTCCTACTACTCCTTTCCCTCTCTCATCCTTCTCTTCTTCCTTTTCTTTCTCCTCTTCTATTTCTCCTCTTTCCTGTCCTCCTCCTCCTCCTCCTC
>NW_025374256.1:0-2607 GCF_016433145.1 Gracilinanus agilis
AGAGAGAGAGAGAGAGAGAGAGAGAGAGAGAGAGAGAGAGAGAGAGGTAGATAAATACCACTATGGATAGGGATGTGAATATAGACAGATTGATACCAATATGAATATAGATATGGATATAGCTATAATGATAGATTATATATGACATCCATATTAGACATATAATTTAAAGATTATGTTAACATATTATGAAATTGAAAATAACAATATATGTGTGTATATTTATATATGTACATATATTTTTTCACCTCATTCATTTATTTATACAGATCTTAACAGCATCAAAAGGTTCATGGATAAAAATGGCTCTTTTTGATACACTGTATTACCCTGAAATACTACATAAATTCTTCCATGAGATGACACAGGATCTAGAGTCAAAGGGCCCGAGTTCAATCCCAGCCTCTGCTACATATTACCTGAATGACTGTGCACACCTCTCTTGAACTCTGAAAGCCCCATTTTCCCTATTCCTACTTGTAAAAGGAGAGGCTTGTCTTTGATGACCTCTTAGGTCACTTCTACCTTTAGATTTATGACCTTGTGATATTTTTTGAGTATTGGGTTGGGGAAATTAGCACTCTAATAAGCTAAAGAAACATCATGGATAGGTTTAAAACATCATTAGAAGAGTTATTGATTTTCCTTTGTTTTCAAAGAGGACCAATGGCAACATGGATGTTATCTTGACTTCTATGTGAATTGTATTTAATTCATCAATCTCACTCTCACTTCCAGTTGCTGAAGTCCAGTGGAAAGACAAAAGTTAGGCTAACTGGTCCTGGTGTGGGACGAAGTGGATGACCTTTGAGATTTTAATGTTTGACCAAGCTCAACTTACTCCACAGCTTCATAACCTTTGGAACAAATTGTTCTCGTCTGTTCATTCCTCTTGGGGAAATCTTTACATGCCTGGAGCAGACATCCCCCTAAATCACCAATGCGTCTGAAGCCTGTTGGTTAACCTCAACCCTGTCTAGCCCATCTGCTGAGATAGTTTATCGGTGTACGGTCACTGGCATGTTATAGCTTCTCAGAGCTGTAGATGAGAGCTGGTTGGCAGACACCAAGAGAAGAAATCAATTGGACACCAAAGGAAGAAAGCGACCCTGAAAAGGACTTGGGAAGCCCATACCATACACCATGGAAAGAATGGTAGATTTGTATCATAAGACCTATGTTTGAAACTTTGGTTTTGCCACCTGTCTAACCTTAGACAAGAAAACTAACTTCTCTAGACTTAGTTTTCTCATCTCAAAATGAAGAGATTGGACTAGATAACCTCATGTCCTTTTATGTCTTTATGAAGTTAATGAAATTTCAAAATTGCCCAATACACCCTCCTTGTGGGAAGGCATTGTGGTTGTTGGGGGTTTTCTTCTTCTTTATATCTGTAGTGCTTAGCACAGTGCCTGGTATATGGTAAGTACTTAATAAATATCTGTTTTTATTAATTTATTTCAATATTCTAACTAGTAAGAGACTAAATATTTCAAAAGATGACTGGTCTGAATTCTACTAGGCAATCTCAAATGCTATTATTAGCTAGTATTAGAAATTCAAAATATCTTCTAGAAACAAGTTGAATTTCATTTTTATAGGACTAAATACAAACTCACAAAGGAATAATATAAGTAATGACAACAAAGATTCCAGAGATATTTTAGAGTCTAAAAATCATTAAATACTATATCAGCACCTGACTTCTATTTTACCTCATTTAGATCAGGGTTGAGGAAAAAATAGGTCCCGTCTTGAATTCAAAAGCATGTTCTTCTCTTGTCTTCCAAGATAGTCCTATCTCATATATGCCACCAAAGAAAATGTCACAAATGAAAAAATGCCAGTGAATTATTACAGCCTTGGTAATTTTATTGTTATTATTGTCTTTACTTCCAGGCTCTGGGAACAGGTGAGTAATGTTCCATATAGGAAATCATGTCCATGACTCTTGTTTAGATGGATTTCAGAAAAGTTGGTTTTCTAGTCCTGCCATAATCTTTCCTTCTTATAATAGGCAAATGCAGCTATTTCTATTGTTGGTTTCCTTTGTAGTTTTTTCTTAAGTTTGGGTTTTTATCATTTTACTTGCCCCTTACTTCGTAAAAGTATACTGTTCTGATGATCTAATTTCTTGTCTGCACATTAGACCAATAAGTCTGCCCTCACAAGAAGTTAACGGGGCCCCCAGAGACCATTGCTCTGGCTACCTTCTGCTATTAGGCATATTCTAGGTCACACACCTGTACTTGATCATTGATTGAGCCACAGTTTCATTAATTTATGTTTAGCTGGGTCATCTAAATATGCCATTTGGAGCAATGACAAAATCTTTTTCTAGGCTAAGAAATGATAGGAATATAATTTTTTCTGAACTAAAGAAATGATTCACTGTTATTCTAGTTTTACCTGGATACCTCACTGCTTTTGGTAATAAATGCAGAATGTCAAAATCTTTATGGAATTAGGAGGAAAAAAATAACTGAGCGTGGGGATGGGGGGCAGAAAGGGAATCTGTCAAGCAAAATAGTTGAGAAGAGAGAGAGAGAGAAAGAGAGAGAGAGAGAGAGAGAGAGAGAGAGAGAGAGAGAGAGAGAAAGAGAGAGA
>NW_025374257.1:0-5059 GCF_016433145.1 Gracilinanus agilis
TGGAGAGGATTGGAAGAGAAGGGGCTGGGAAAAGTGAGAAGAGGAGAGGAGGAAAGAAGGGAAAATGGAGAGGGAGATGGAGGGGACAGAAGTAGAGAGGGAGGTAAAGGAGAGGAGCAAATTCAGATCATGGATTTAGAACTAGAAGGAACCTTAAAAGCCACTGCGTCTAACCCCCTTACTTTTACCAGTGACAAAATCAAGGCTTAGAGAGGTAACAATTTGCCTACAGTCCCACAAATATCAAGTATCAGAGGTCTGAAGCCAGGTCTTCCTGTGTCCAAGTCCAGCATGCTCTGGAGGAAACATCTAAAAGTCCTGCCTGTCATAAGCATTTTATTAAACACCTACTACTCAAAGTAACCTTGTAAGAGGTGGGCTCCTGGGCTGAGTCTTCGAGAAAACCAGAGATTCCAAGAGGGGGAAGTGAGGAGAGAGAGAAATCCAGGCATGATGGAGATGGAGTGGTTTGTGCAAGGAGAAGCAAAAGAGGAAGAACTGAAAGGAATTTGAAGGAGAAAGGGGAAAGAACTGAGTGGGAGGTCAAGGAGATAACTGGAAGAAAGGGGGAGAGGAGCTGTAGGGAGATTAGGGAGAGAAGCATGAGGACAGGAGATGAAAGCAGAGAGAGTGGCAGTGGGTAAGTGGACAGAGCTGGACAGATCTCTTCCTCTCCACTCCCAAGAAAGGAGAGGCAGAGAAATAAAGAGGAGAGGATTCTTCTCTGAACAGCAACACTCCAAGACACCTAACCAGAGAAGCAGGGACTTTGAGCAGCTCAGGGAGCTCAGGAAATGTTTCCAGCCAGCAAATCT
Organism: Gracilinanus agilis; assembly: GCF_016433145.1. Taxonomy (NCBI): domain Eukaryota; kingdom Metazoa; phylum Chordata; class Mammalia; order Didelphimorphia; family Didelphidae; genus Gracilinanus; species Gracilinanus agilis. The sequence continues at coordinate 816 of NW_025374257.1, forward strand.
GGGAGAAACTCGAACATTGACAATTCCTCCGGAAATCTGTTTACCCAAGAGTCTCTGAGTATGAAAGAATTAAATTGAGGGCAATAATAAAGAAGTGGAGAGCTTTGTTTCTATGTCACCAAAATGGAGGGAGGTGGGGTAGATTGAGAAGCAAGATAGTGTGCAGCATGTAAATGGAGGAAGTGAGGAAGGAAGAGCTAAATCTAGAGTGGAGCAAGCAAGGATTTATTCCAAGGCATAGAAATCTGGGGTGCCCTTCTAGAGGTAGGGTAACAATTCCTCCCAGTAGAGTAGAAATGCAAAAGCAAAACATATGACTTTCACTTATCACATGTATTTATGGGTATGTGATTTGGGGTTTAGGCTTTAAAAGATCACTCTGGGGTAAAAATGAATAATGTAGAAATAGGTATCAAGTGATAACATTTATACAACCCAGTGGAGTAGCTTGTCAGCTCTGGGAAGGGTAAGGGAAGAGGGGAGGAAAAGAAAATGAATCATGGAAACGTGGGAAAATATTTAAAAATTTCCTCCCAGGGGCAGCTGGGTAGCTCAGTGGATTGAGAGCCAGGCCTAGAGACGGGAGCTCCTAGGTTCAAATCTGGCCTCAGACACTTCCCAGCTGTGTGACCCTGGGCAAGTCACTTGACCCCCATTGCCTACCCTTACCAATCTTCTGCCTTGGAGCCAATACATAGTATTGACTCCAAGACGGAAGGTAAGGGTTTAAAAAAAAATTCCTCCCAGTAGGATATACTTCATCCCCTAAGCAGTCTAGCGAGGACCAACACACACACACACACACACACACACACACACACACACACACACACACTTCATGGTTTTCCATGATGGCAAACTAGATGGTGCCACAATGCACAGAGCAGTAAGCCTGGAGTCTGGAAGACCCAAATTCAAATCTTACCTCAGACACTTATTAGCTGAGTGACTTAACTTCTGTTTGCCTCAGTTTCTCCCATTGTAAAATGGGAATAATAACATACATACCTCACTTGGTTGTTGTGAGAATCAGATGATATAACATTAGTAAAGTGCAGAGCCCATTTCCTGGCACATAGTAGATATTTAATAAATGCTCCTTCCCCTCCCCTTTTTTCATTTGCCTATGCCATGCACAGTGTTACTTCTTTTCTGGATCCTTTAAGTTAGCTCCCCTAAAGTTCTACAGTGCTCCTTTCCCAGGACCGACTTTTCCCTCTACGCTGCTCAGAGTGAAATCCTGCTTTTCTCTAAGGCACCATCAACCCCTTCCCCAGGCTTGACTTCCCCAGTAAGGAGATCTTCCTCTGGGCAGCCACCACTGCCAACAAACCTTCCTCCCTTTCTGCCCATCATCTTGGCACTTCCACTCCCAGCCCATTCCCCAAATCTGCTACATTCTTTTTGCCCTGAGTGAAAAGATTCCTGGTAACTGGTTGGGAGAGCAGCAGGGAGCAGGACACTCTTGCTCCGGCTTCTTAACTTGCCTGAGGTCACCCAGGGAGTAATGAGGAGCCAGGATTTGAGTTCAGAGCACTGAACGATCGAGTTACAAAACCTGGGAATCTTCTCCTAAAACGCCATCACATGGATCTCTCGGCCACAGACTCGATCTGTCATCCTGCCTCGAAAGAAAAGCCAGCAAGTCCTTCCCCCAGAGCACTGAGACCCAATTCTGGTTGTCTCTTCTCATTCAGAGCTGGGGCCCTTCTGGCCCATCCCAGCCAATGTCCTGAGTCAGTATTTCTAGCTCCCATCATTCTGCTAAATTAGCAAGTTTAAACATAGATGGATGAGTTTGTCTCCTCTTTCCCTCCTTCGGAGTAAACCCAAGTCCCTCACAAGGTTACGGGATGATCCTTCCAGCGTCTGGGAGTGTGGGCACACCCTCCAATCCAAGCACAGCCCAACCCTCTAGGTCTTCACTGGCTTCATTAGTAGGTGTAGCCAAAAAAGAAAAAAAAAATAGTCATCACTTGCTGATCTGATCAACTTCCCGGTAATGAGCGTCTCTAGACTTAGCAGGGCTTGTCATCAGATTTCACAGATATGCTCTTTTTTTTTTGGTCAGAGCTCAAAGCCCTTTCAGGCTGTGTGGACATTTATTTCATGTACTTAAATAGCATTGCATAGTAGCTAGAAGAGCTGGCCTTGAGCCTAGGAAGAGCTTGGCTCAATTCCTACCTCTGATACATCCTGATTACGTGACCCTGTTCAAGTCACTTGACTTCTTAGTCCTCCAGACAACTCTCTAAGACTATAAATCGCAAAAAAAAGTGCCCACCTGCATTGGGAGTGGGGATTTCCTCACCTAGCAGTCCCCTCGACTGGGGAAGTCAGATCTAGTTCCTATTCAAATCCCTAATCTATCCCTGGGCATTGCAGCCCAAGCTGAGTGATCTTCCCACTGCAAGGTGTTAAGACAATTGGTTAAGATAATTGTAAGGTATTCTCATTGTTGTTGTTGAGTCATTTTGCAGTCCTGTCTGATTCTTCATGACTCTGTTGGAGTTTTCTTGGCAGAGATCCTGGAGTGGTTTGCTATTTCCTTCTCCAGATCATGTTACAGATGAGGAAACTAAGGCAAACAGGTTAAATGACTTGGCCAGCGTCACAAAGCTAGTAAGTGTCTGAGGTCAGTTTGTTTGTTTTTTATTTTAAACCCTCAACTTCCATCTTGGAATCAATACTCTGTATTGGTTCCAAGGCAGAAGAGTGGTAAGGCTAGGCAATGGGGATCAAGTGACTTGCCCAGGGTCACACAGCTAGGAAGTATTTGAGGCCAGATTTGAACCCAGGACCTCTCATCTCTAGGCCTGATTCTCAATCCACTGAGCCACCCAGATGACCCTCCCAAAGGTCAGTTTTGAACTCAGGAAGATGAGTCACAGCCTAGCTCCCTCATAAGGTGTCCTAATTCCTACTGATGCCAGTTCAGAGGTTAACTAGATGGCTGTATTACTTAATTGCCCTTTATTAATGTTTTTGCTGACATTTCATTCAAGTTTCTTTTCCAGCTGGCTGGAGATGGCCTGTCCATTTTATCTGCCAATAGATCTATATCTTTGGGATATGATGGAAAGAACACAGAGTTCAGATCCTGACCCTGTGTCTTCCTGCTCTTGGCATTTCCTTGCTGGATCTCAGTTTCCCTCTTCATAAAATGAAAAGCTGGACTAGCAGATCATTAAAGTCCCTTCTAGTATTAGAGCCTATGAAACCTAGGGTAGAAATTTCTAAAGACTTCACTCCTCAGAGGCTACACAAAAAGGCCTTAACCAAAGCTGTCCCTTCCTCCCTCGAGCTCCCCAGGTCCCCTGTTTGAAGCAGGCACAGATTTTGGAACATTGGCTCCCAGGAGCAGGGCCTGAAAGAAATGAGGGGGAGTCAAAAAGGAAATAAGTCAGTGAGCGATTCATTGTGGAAGAGATTATTCATTTGAGACCTGCCACACTAAGATGAGGCATCATATTGACTATAATAGAGCACACCATGACATGTAGCCCTGGAAAGAGTGTTGCTCCAATTCTGTTATCATCAGGAGTAAAGAAATATTCAGTTCTTCAGTGGTCTTCCTCAGATCTGGCCAGGATCCTCAGAACAGAACAGGGACCCTCTGAACTTAAAATCTCTAAATCTAGTATTTAGAAGCATAGAATAGGAGTGTTCAAAAGTTCACTCAAAGTCCATCTCATCTAGCCACCTCATTTTACAGAGAAGGAAACTGAGGCCCACAGAGGGGAAGAATGCCCAAGGCTGCAAGAGCAGCTAGTGGGAAATCAGAGAATTTGGCAGTTTGAAGGGACTCCAGTGCCAGTCAAGTACAAGCCATTTACCAATGAAATCCCTGCTATTACAGTCTTGATAAGTGGCCACTAATCCATTCTCTGCTTGAAGACCTCCAAAGAGGGGGAAGTTACCACTTCCCAAGGCAGCCCATTCCACTTTGACATGCCCACCATCTTTCTGATTCCTCTTTTTTTTCTTTTAGGCTGTGTTTCTCTGTAATGACAATATGCCTAGCCTCTCTGTACAAGGCCCTAGGAGTTCCAGGGAGGACAAAGAGGTGGCTGGTTTGGGGGCTGTGGGTTCTTCTTCCTGGAGAAAAGCCATATAAATACTCTTTCCCTGCCTTCTGTCCTGCTTGGTCATCCAAGAGGGCTGGGTAAAAAAGTAAAAAAGGAAAGGAAAGGAAGGGAAGGGAAGGGAAGGGAAGGGAAGGGAAGGGAAGGGAAGGGAAGGAA
>NW_025374258.1:0-6377 GCF_016433145.1 Gracilinanus agilis
CTCCTCCTCCTCCTCCTCCTCCTCCTTCTCGAAGGGAAGGCCAGGGAAGCCGCTGCCATCCTAGGAAAAGCTGACCTCACAGAGGAATGTAAACGAATGTGCTCCAGGTTAGACAGCTGGTGTTTGGAGCAGCCCCACTGAACCTTGGCCTGCCATATGGGGAAAGTCAGGTCCCTCCTTTATTTCATTTCATTGGGGTGGGAGGTGGCTGGGCCTGGCCCAGGGCTGGGGCGCTGACTGACCACTGGACTCCGCTCTCTCCCTGACCTGGGTGTTGGGGGCAGAGAAGTGCCAGAGCCCCTCCGAGGGAGCCCCTATTACAGATGGATGGGGTGGGGAGGGGGGCACAAGAGGCACAAGACCTGGGAGAAGGCAAGTGCAGCGTCAGGGACCCCCCCAAAAACAACTGATAAACATTAAACTGTTCCCCAGCTTCTGGGAGCCCCGAGGGAAAGCTGGGTGGCAGGTGGGTGCCAGGCCCCAGAACACCACAGACAGCCCGTCCCGCATTGGGGAATTGGGGGGCATGTACCCCAGGTGCGGGGAGACCCCCCTGGGCAGACAGATGAGAGCAGGCTGTTCCAACAGCCAAGAAGGAGCCCGAAGCAGGCGCCGCGGAGTGCTGAGAGCTCCGTCAGATGTCCAGGAAGCCGAGGCTGTCGGGGCCATCTCCAGGCTCCTGCCCTGAGCTCTGGGGACTAGAAGAGAGGGTGAGGCCAGGCTCGGTGCCTCGCTGCCTCCCCTAAATCTAGGCTGTGCTTGAGGTGAGACATCACCCTGGCCTTGTCACTGGTCCTCTTGGAAAGAAGAGGTGGTCAGTGAATTGTTTGCCAGACACTGAGCTAAACGCTAGGCTACAAAGCAAAGTAAAATGCAGAGAAAGTCAACGTTCTGCCTGGGGAGACCCTCGCCTTGCGCTGGGAGCTCACATGTCCGGAGCGCCCACTATGGGTCGGCACCGTGTTTGAGCCTCACAACGACTCTGTGAGGGAGATCCTGTTATAACCCCATTTTACAGACAAAGAAACGGAGGCCAACAGAGGACAAGTGACTTGCTCAGGAACATTCAGCTCCTACGGGTCTCATGCTGCATTTGAACTCTGTTCTTCCTGACTGCATTTTAACACCCCGATTCCTAACTTTTGTGAGCCATGAAAGTCTGTCAGCCTGGTGCAGTGGTGAGAGCTTTGCTGGGCACAAGTTGTTCTTTAGTCATTTCTAGTTGGGTCCAGCTCTTTATGACCCCATTTGGAGTTTTCCTGGAGAAGATACTGGAGCAGTTTGCCATCTCCTTCTCCAGCCCATTGAACAGATGAGGAAACTGAGGCAAACGGGGTGAAACGGAGTATCCAGGGTCACCCAGCTAGCAGTGTGTCTGAGTCTAAGATTTGAACTCAGGACCTCCCACCTCCAGGCCTGGCACACTCTCTGTTGAGCCCCCTTTGAGCGGTGTCTTGAGAGGAATGGGTGGCGACTTCTAGCTGAGGGGAAGGGGAGAAAGACTGTCCGAGCCCCTCCTGTGGGCCATGGAGCAGTCCAAAGGCCCGAGATTCTCCCACTGGAGTCTGGAGGAAGGAGGCCTTGAAGGAAGACCTCTGTGCTGCCTCTCCTGACCGAGATGGATCGGTTGTCCCCCATCAGAGCCGGCTTGGAGTAGAGATCGGAACCCAGAGCCACCTGGGAGGGCCTCACGGAGAAGGACGGCAGGACCAAAGGGCGAGATTCTTGTAAGATCCACGAGAAGCTGGTCGCAGAGTGGCCCTGCCGGCCTCTTGTGTTCAGTCCCTTTTACCTTCTCGTCTGGGGAGGAGCCTCCGCTGCCCGGGGGAGAGAAGGCTGGGCCGTCCGGGGAGGCTGCCCCAGGCACGTCCTCTGTCCCCCGGTGGGGAAGGCTGCACCCTGGCTCGGCAGGGGTTAATGGCCCCCCAGGGCTGCCTCCAGCGCGTCTGAGGCCCCCCCCCCAGCCCAAAGCTCCCCCGACGCCCCTTTGCTCCTCGCCGGGCTTTCATCTGCCATCCCGCCCATCCCATTAAGCCCGCCGGACGGGCTGGATGCCGGGGTTTGATTTTGCCCTGCTTGTTGCTATAAAACGCCAGATGTTTCCAGGCTTCACGGTTCTCCGCATCCCTTTTTTCCCTTTATTCGAATCTTCTTTCTAACATGCCACACATGTGGGAATCGGCCTTTCAAGAGGCGGCCTCGCCCGCCGTGTCCCCTCCCTGAGCGGACGTGGATCCGGTGTCTGTCCTGGGGTCGCAGCGCGGCCCTTCCGGGCGGGGGTCCTCGGACGCTTCTCGGGCCCCCTCCTTGGGCCTCGGCGCCCTTGGCCGCAGGAAGGGGTCGCGGCTGCCCTTCCCAGCGAGCGGCTCAGCCCCAAATGCCGGGAATCCGGGCAGCAACAAACAAAGACTCCAATACAAGGAGACGGGTTTGACTTCCGAGCTGTCCCGGAGGCTGCTGGGATGAACCGAGGCGAGGGGGGCGGGGACCACACCAAGCGGGGAAGATTCGCATTCAGCTCTGCGTGTAGCCCCGAGCAAGTCGCCGGCCTCTTTTTGCCTCCATTCCCTTGTCTATAACACGGGGACCAGCATTGCTCCTTCTTTCTTGGAGTTTGCCATAAAGAGAGGGAATGCCGGCATGGTCTGACAGCCGCGAGGCTTGGGGAAAGCACATTCCAAAGACTTAGAGGAAACGCCATGATGAAAACGCTCCTGAGGTCACGTGTGACCTCGGCCAAGTCACTTAATGCCCATCTCGAAGGAAAACAGTGACCAGGACACGCGGAAGGTGCCCCAGGACACGCCTTCGAAGGCGGAAAAGGAAACAGTTGCAACGAAGAGGAAAAATGGGATTTGTTTGCCTGGCCTAATGCGGATGCCCAGGGAGCTCCCCACCAACTCTGACTTATAACCTACACGTAGAGGGCCGACGGGAGAGGGAGGGACGGAGAGGGAGTGCCGGCGCGGGCACAGTGTGGGCAGGACGAAGCGCCTCGAGGAGGGGCGGAGGGCGGGGAACACTCTGGACAACACGCCGGACAACCACGTGCTTTCATTTTGTCAGCAAGAAAAAGGAGGCTCCAGACGAAGGAGGAGGAGGAGGACGGAGCCGCCCGGGCTTCGGTGTTCTCGTTCAAGAAGAGGAGCTCTTCCCCTGGACACGCGAGGACGAGCTCGGCCCCGGGGAGGCCGCTGCCCAAGCTAAGGGTCCTGGAGGAATCCGGGTCCCAAATGACCCGGGGGGGGGGCGGCTGCTGAGTCCTGGTCAGGCACGCCGGGAAGGCTGTGGAGAACAGGAGAGGCGCCACCGGATAGACGAGAGAGGATAGTTTGGACGACAATACAGCCAGCCGGATTCAGAATGGGTTGGACGGCCAGAGAGAGGCAAAGAAGAGCTGCTAATGGTCCGGTGGCAGTGGGGCATCCCACGGATGCAGCGTTTTCACCAGTGGCGTGGATGGAGACACGGAACGTGGGGCTTCCCTGGCGTGGAGCCTAAACTTTGCCAGTGCTTGAAGGCAAGCGCTGCCTCTCGTCTCCTCCTGTATCTCCGGTGCTTAGCACGGCCCCTGGCACGGAGTGATGGATAGATGGCTGGCTATAAGAATTGTCAGAAAATAAAGCTAATGTGGTACTAGGCTTTAGGCTTTAGATATTGGACTTCCACAGGGGCATCATTTCCCGAAGAAGAAAATCAATCATCCTGCCTTATCCTCCCTTGTCTGATTCTGTCTCGAGTATTGGGTTCCATTCTTGGTTAAGGACATCCATCGGCTGGACTGTATGCCGAAGAGGGCAGCCGCCTGGCAAAGGCCTGCAGTTCAAGGATCCGTTGAAGGAACAGAACACAGTTAGCCTCAAGAAGAGAAGTAAAAATCATATGATTATATCTACAGATGCAGGGAAAAAACTTCATAAAATACAACAGTCGTTCCTATTAAAAGCACTTGAGGGGGCAGCTGGGTAGCTCAGTGGATGGAGAGCCAGGGCTAGAGATGGGAGGTCCTAGGTTCAAATCTGGCCTCAGACACTTCCCAGCTGTGTGACCCTGGGCAAGTCACTTGACCCCCATTGCCTAGCCCTTAACACTCTTCTGCCTTGGAGCCAATACACAGTACTGACTCCAAGACAGAAGGTGAGGGTTTAAAAAAAGAAGAAGAAGAAATAATAAGAGACAGCAATTAGATGACTCAGTGGATAGAGAGCCAGCCTGGAGACGAAAGGTCCTGGGTTCAAATGTGGCCTCAGACACCTCCTAGCTGTGTGACCCTGGGCAAGTAACTTTGCCTAAGAATCAATTAGATAGAAGGTAAGGGATTTTTAAAAAAAGAGAGGGAAATAGTAAAAGATAGACAAAATAATAGGAATATATCTGCCAAAACAAACCCAGGAACTACATGAACATAATTATAAAACACTTTTTATACAAATAAATTCAGATTTAAATAATTGGAGAAATATTGTTCATGGGTAGGGAGAGCCAATATAATTAAAATGATAATCTTACCTAAACTAATTTCATTCAGTGCCATCCTAATTAAATTGCCAAAAATATTTTATTAACCAGAAAAAATTATAATAAAATTCATTTGGATGAACAAAAGGTCAAGAATATCAAAGAAATGAATGGGGGAAAAAGTAAAGGAAGGAGGTCTAGCAGTCCCAGATTTTAAAGTAATAATTATCAAAACTTTGTGGTACTAGCTAAGAAATAGAAAGGTAGAACAGACAGACATACAACAAATAGTTGAAAAAGATTATAGTCACATTGTGTTTGACAAAAGTGAAGATCCAAGCTTTGGGGATAAGAATTCACTATTTGGTAAAAATTGTTGGGAAAACTGGAAAGCAGTCGCAGAAAGTAGGTTTAGATCAATTATCCTACACCGTTTACCAAAATTCAACAAAAATGGATACATGATGTAGACAAAGAGGGAGATATTTGAATTGTGAATTAGAATTAGAGCAAATTAGAAGAAGAGGGAATATATTATCTATCAGATTTATAAATAGAAGAATTTGTGAATAAACAATAGATAAAATGCATTGTGAGATATAAAGTGAATAATTTTGATTCTATTAAATTTAAAAGGTCTAATACAAACAAACTAAGGTAGCCAAGATGAGAAGAAAAACAGAAAATTGGGGGAAAATTTTTTGACAGTTTCTTGGATAAAGATTTCCCAAAATAGAGAGGGAACTTCATCAAATGTATAAGACTACAAGCCATTCCCCAAATTGATAAATGGTCAAAAGGTCTGAATAGACCGTTTTTGGAGAAAGACATCAAACTGATATAGTCAGATGAAAAAAGCTCTCTAAATCACTGATGCAAGAAATGCAAAGCAAAACAACTCTGAGATGTCATCTCATACCCATCAGATTGGCTAAAATGATACGAGGGCAAAAGGAAGGGGATGCAGAAAAATGGGGACACTAATGGGGACTGACCCAGCCATTTTGGAGAGTAATCTGCATTTATGCCCAAAGAGTTCTAAAACTGTGTATACCCTTTGAACCAGCAGCCTCACTATTAGATTTGTTTTCTAAGGTGTTCAGGAGGAAAGGAAAAGAACTTCAGTGTTCACCAATATTTATAGCCAATCTCTGTGGTGGCAAAGAACTGGAACGCTGAGGGGATGCCCATCCGCTGGGGAAGGTTGAGCAGATTGTGGAGAGGATGGCCAGGGATTGCTCCTGCCCTGCAAGAAATGATGAGTGAGTGAACTTAAAGAAGCCGTGGGAGACCTCCATGAAGTGATGAAGAGTGAAATGAGCACAACTGATCAGCAATAGAAATGTCGTTGGAAGGATGACTCGGATGTGTCCGCCTCCAGAGAAGGACCTGAGAAGCGGAAACAAACAGGACGTGTTTCATACGTGCGAGGGAGGTGACTCTCTTCTAGTGTCTGGAATAAGGACGAGCTGCTGCTTTTTGGATCTCAGAAGGCAGGACCAGAGAAGGGAAGCTGAACTTTCTATGGACACAACTTGTTGCCCTCCTCCCACTGTGCCTTACAGGAGAGGTACTAGGCCTGGCCTTGGCGGGGGCACACCACGTAGTAGGGCGTTTCACACATTCACATAATTGTGGAATTTCAGGACTAGAGAACAGTTAAAACTCCTTTTTTCCAGTCCTCTTTTGGGATGAATGAAGAACCATAAGATAGAGAGGGGCCAAGAGTAACAGGGATGAATAGTGGCCCAGTTGGGGCTAGAGGCCCGCGTCCTGCTTCCTAGGCAATCGATCACGGCATAATACAGTGCCTGGAACATAGTAGGTGTTATTCTTGTTAATTAAATTATTATGCTTATTATTATGTGATATAAATATATTATAGTATTATTATAGCATCATATTATATAGTTATATAA
>NW_025374259.1:0-1861 GCF_016433145.1 Gracilinanus agilis
ATTACATGGTCAATCTTTGTGAATGTACCATGTGGAGCTGAAAAGAAGGTGTATTCCTTTTTGCCCCTATTTATTTTTCTCCACATATCAATGAAATCTAGTTTTTCTAGGACTTCAATCACCTCTCTTACCTCTTTCTTATTTATTTTTTGGTTTGATTTATCTAGATCTGAAAGAGGAATATTTAAATCTCCCACTATTATGGTTTTACTATCTATTTCCTTCTTGAGCTCTGCCAGTTTCTCCTTTATGAATTTGGATGCTATGCCACTTTGTGCGTATATATTGAGCAGTGTTATTTCCTCATTGTTTATACTGCCTTTAATCAGGATGTAATGACCTTCCCTGTCTTTTTTAATCATATCTATTTTTACTTTGGCTTTGTCAGAGATCATGATAGCCACTCCTGCCTTCTTTTTCTCATTTGATGCCCAAAAGATTTTGCTCAAGCCCTGAACCTTAAACTTGTGTATGTCCACCCACCTCATATGTGTTTCTTGTAGACAACATATGGTAGGGTTTTGGTTTCTAATCCACTCTGCTATTTGCTTCTCTTTTATGAGCGAGTTCATCCCATTCACATTCAGAGTTATAATTATCAGTTGTGCATTTGCTGACATTTTTGTATCCTCCCCTATTCCTACCCCTTCTTCTTAAACTATTTCCTTTTAAACCAGTGATTTGCTTTAAGCCGGTATCCCTTATCCCCTCCCTTGATTAACTTCCCTTTCTACCCCCTCCCTTATTATTCCCCTCTTTTTATTTTTAAAGGACTAATAAATTCCCTCCCCTTTATTCTCCCCTCCCTTTTTTGACCTCCCCACTCCCCTGCTCCCCTTGGTTTATCCCTTCTGACTTTCTCAGTAGGGTTAGATAGATAGAGTTTTATATCCCAATGGATAATATAGCTACTCTTCCCTTTTTGGGTTGATTATACTGAGAGTAAGGTTTAAATATTACCTCTTAATGCTCTCTTCCTCTCCTTCTTATAATAGTATTTGTCCCCTCCCCTTCCCATGCCCTCTTTGTATGTAATAGAATATCCTATTTTTCTCATTCTCTCAAGTTTCTCCTGGTGTCCCCTGCTATTCACCCCCCTCTTTCCCACCCCCATGTCATCTTAGACCATTTAGTATCCTGTCCTCTCCCTATGAATTAGTCTTCTGATTACTATAATAGTGAATACTATAATAGTGAATAGAATTATACATAGCATTTCTCCACATAGGAATACAGATAATTAGATCTTACTGAGACCCTTAAAAAGGCAAATTTAAAAATTATGAGTTTTCTTTCTTTCCCCTCTGTTTGTTATTTACCTTTTCATGTTTCTCTTGATTTTTGTAGTTGGATATCAAACTTTCCATTTAGTCCTGGTCTTTTCTGTGCAAATACTTGGAAATCTTCAATTTTGTTGAATCCCCATACTTTCCCCTGGAAGTATATAGTCAGTTTCGATGGGTAGTTGATCCGTGGTTGCAGGCCCAGCTCTCTTGCCTTTCTGAATATCATATTCCAGGCCTTGCCGTCTTTTAGCGTGGAGGCTGCCAGATCCTGTGCGATCCTGATTGGTGCTCCTTGATATTTGAATTGTCTCTTTCTGGCTTCTTGTAAGATTTTTTCTTTTATTTGAAAGCTCTTGAATTTGGCTATTATATTCCTTGGAGTTGCCCTTTCTGGGTCTAGTGTAGAGGGTGATCTATGGATCCTTTCAATGTCTATATTGCCTTCTTGTTGTAGAACTTCAGGACAATTTTGCTGAATAATTTCTTTTAGTATGGATTCCAAGTTTCTATTAATTTCTGGTTTTTCTGGAAGACCAATGATTCTCAAATTGTCTTTTCTAGACCAGTTTTCTTGG
>NW_025374260.1:0-2265 GCF_016433145.1 Gracilinanus agilis
ATATAATATAATATAATATAATATAATATAATAATAAATATAATATAAAACATAATTATAATATAACATAACATAATATAACGTAATATAATGTAACAATATGTAACAACGCAATATGTAAAGGTACAAATTGAATCAGTCCTCAGAATTGCTGCCTCCCAAACGCACAAGGAGGGGCTGCCGGCGGGCTGGCTGCGAGCGAAGCCTGGGCGGGACGCCGGGACCCCAAGAGAACAGGCCGCGCTCTTAAAGCAAGTCCAGCCCCCTGAGGTCAAGCTGCCCACCAGATGGGAAGGTTTTAGGGGTGCAGATGAGCTTTGGGGGCCTCTCGGCTCCTCTCCCGCCCTGTCCAGGCTTTTTCACACATGGGGAGATGCGGGGATCATGGGTTGAATGAGGGTCAGGGACCTCTGGATGGGGGTAGGACCTGGGTTCCACTATGACCTCAGACACGTCCTCGCTGGGAGACCCTGGGCGAGTCCCTTACGTTTCCCTGGCCTGCTCTGGCTGCTCCAGCCTAGGACCAAACAGGGCTATTTAAAGGTAACAAAAGCGGAAAAGGGGCTTTCTGGGATGGCCAAGCCGTGAGAGAGGACACGGAGGAGCCCGGAGGAAGCTGCGATGCGCCCAAAGTCACCCAGAAAAGGCGCGGGAGGGTGGCACGTCCAGGGTTCAAGGCACTAGATGTCGGCCGACTCTTACCTGTGGCTCTATGGCTTCCTGGGATCCACCGTCCAAGGGCAGCCTCTTTCTCTAGAACTTTCCTGCCGTGCCTCCTCCTACAGGAAGCCTCCCTGACGCCGGCAGCCATGACCTGTCCCCTCGGAGCCTCCCCCGCCGCCTGGCCCTGTTGGAGGCACAGACCCCTCTGGGGGGGAACGGGACGGGATTGTCCGCTTCTCCCTGCTTGGCTTCGGATCTCGGGGGGCGGCCGGGGCCGACTTACCTGGGGACCTGCGGCCAGGAGGGGACCCGGGCGGGCTCCGAGAGCTAGAAGGGATCTCAGAAGCCATCCGGGCCAATGGCTCGTTTGACAGAGGAAGACACTGAGGCCCAGAGAGGACCACAGGAGCTCCGTGGTCGCCAGCCCGGCTCGTTCATGCAGCCTCTCCTCACACAATTCATTCCACTTTGGGAGGCTTCTAATCCTTTCCTTTGTTTTTCCTCAAACCAGACCTAAAAAGACCTTGTTTTCCCCCCGCCCCAGCGCCACGCTCTGCCGGGTGGCCCGTCTCGCGGGGCAACTTCGCCCTTTCCTGGGGCACACGGTGGGGGGGGGGGCCCCGCCTGCCCTGCCCCCGCCTCAGCCTCTCCCCAAAGCCATGGCGTGGAGGCCTCCCACGAGGCCGTCTGGTGCTTCCATTTCACAGAGGAGGACAGTGAGGGTCCAGATGGGTCCGCACCGACGGAACCAGATCTGTGCGGGCGGGGGGGTGTCCTTGGGCGGGGCCATGTTCCCCCCATTTCGTTCTAGAAGCGCTGATGGACGTGCCACGGCCAGGCCAGGAGCCTCGAAGCTCAAAGAGCGGCCCGATGGGGGGGGGGGGAAGGGGGCGCCCCAGCCAGGGCCCCCGAGAGGAGGAAAGCCATCGGCCGGGACCGGGGCTCGGCTCTACGGAAGCAAACAGATTGGGGGGGATAGGCAGGAGCGGGCAGAAATGAAGGGGCCCAAACCCCCAAAGCAGAGAGCGGGGGCCCCCGGGAAGGCGAGGGGGAGCCCCGAGCCCGCGTTGGTCATCGGCCCAAACAAGGAGGAGACGGAAACACGATTCAAGTCAACAACGTTTATTAAGCGCCTCCCACGGACAAGGCACTGAATGCAGGGCTGGGACCGCGCCGTGGCTGGCCACCGCCTCCCAACGCGAGTCCTGACAAACGGGGTGTCGGGGGGGGAGGGGTGCGGGGAGGGGCGGCCAGAAGAGCCCAGCAGAGCCGGACACTGAGGGAGGCCCAGCCGGCACAGCGTGGGAAGCTCGGCAGCCCGAGGGAGGCGCCGGGAGGGAGCGTGGCCGGAGGGAGCGTGGCCGGAGGGAGCGAGGCCGGAGGGAGCGAGGCCGGAGGGAGCGAGGCGCCCACACGCCCATCTTCCCCCCAACACGGAGCTCCGCACCCCCGTCGGCTTCCCTCGGCTCTGCCCAAGGCCACAAACGGGCTCGTCAAGGACGGCGTCCCCGGAAGAGCCGAGGAGCCTCCCTCGGGCACGGCTGCTGGGAAGGCCGGCGGGAGGGACGCTGGGGGAGGAAGGGGCGCCCGGGGAGGGCGGGG
>NW_025374261.1:0-2650 GCF_016433145.1 Gracilinanus agilis
GAGAGAGAGAGAGAGAGAGAGAGAGAGAGAGAGAGAAGGTGGGGAGTTAGGCAGAAAATTTTCTGACAATACTGGTATTGCAGAGAGATTATAGCTTAAAGCTGGAAGGGATCTTGGAAGGTCATTGAGTCCAATCCTTCATTTTACAGACTGAGGCAGTCCCAGTATCATTCAGCTGGTTAAGTGTTTGAGGCAAGATCTGAATATCGATATTCCAGACTCTAAATCCACTGCTCTAGGAACTAATTGATTCTGCCAGGGTTTCAGAAGTCATGCATAGTTTAAAGGGATGATATTTGTATGCAGGGGTGAGCCTTTTTTCTGCTTCTTTCATCCTTTCACTGGTCTTGCCAGAGAAAAGAAAGATGGGCATGATCAAGTGAGTGGAATCCACATGGAAAGAGGTTGATACCATGGCCAATGCTTGTCCAAAGCCATGGTGAAAGAATGATTTAGATAACGATTTAGGCAGTATGCTTATCAAATTTACAGATGACATGAACCTGGAAGGGATAATTAACATAAAAGATGAAAGATTCAAAATTGTAAAAGGTTAGAACTTTGGGGGAAATTAAATCAAGTGAGATTTAATAAAGATGAAAATGAAGTCTAGTGTTCAGGTTCAAAAAATCACTTTCATAATTTAGTACAAAATGAAAAAAGGATGGTTAGATATCAGGCTGACCAGAAAA
This sequence comes from Gracilinanus agilis, assembly GCF_016433145.1. Classification (NCBI taxonomy): domain Eukaryota; kingdom Metazoa; phylum Chordata; class Mammalia; order Didelphimorphia; family Didelphidae; genus Gracilinanus; species Gracilinanus agilis. Next base: position 693 of record NW_025374261.1, read on the forward strand.
GATCTGAAGGTGTTAGTGGAGATTTTGAAGGTTGAAATTTGTGTTGACCTCTGGCTCCCTCAGCATCTCTGAGATTTTGAGATATTGCTGAAAGAAAGAAACTCTTTTTCTAAGAAAAGAGGTTTTAGAAAAGTAGCTGTTTTTAATGAAGAGTGAATGGGATTTTTCTGAATCTCTACATTTTTTTTCTTTCAACAAACTGAGACAAAAGGTGAAAGTTTGATCCAAACAGGAATACATCGTCTCCGTTCATTCCATGCTACTTAATTTGATTTAGCCATGGGGAAAAACTGCATACATTCTTCAACATTCTCTCCAAGTGTTTGTACTTGACAAAATTAACACACTCAGGCAAATACTTTTGAAATAAATTGCTTCCTTCAGCTTGTTTGCAACCACTCTTACAAAAAACCTTTACACTCACCATCTTAGCTCTGGGGAAATCTTATTGCTTAAGAAATCCATTAAAATCTTCAAGCCTTCAATCCAAGATGGGAGGAAGCCTCAAGAACTCTTTGAAATATAAAGTACTTGCAGATCTAACAGTAAGAGACATGATCATCAGGTTGGGGTTAGGTGAAGTCAAAAAGGGTGGAGGGAACAGACCAATGTCCAGATGTAAGTGGAAACCCATTAGATATGACCCAGAAGATTGAGAGTAGAATTTCTCCTTTATTCACAGGAAGAAACAACTGGCAAAAAAGTGGGAGGCACAGTCTATAGTGACAGATATCTATATCTCAGTATCTTTAATATAGCTAAGTAAAGTATCCTGGGGATTTTTATGTGAGAAGGTAAATAAAAACCAAGATTAATGAAATGAGACTTACAACTGGACTATAATAATAGAGGGATATACCTTAGTCAGAAGAATCAGATCTGAAAGGTGAGCGTTGTGTATATCAAATATTCATAGAATTATAGAATGGTGGAGTTGGAACAGATCTTGAAGGTCATCTAGCCCAAATCCTACTCGAAGCATTTGCTAGAATTGTAGAATGCTATCTACAACCTGTCTGATAACCTCCTTAAAAACAACAACAAAACAAAAACAAAAACAAACCACCTCACCTTCACTCTTATAAGTAATCCTGTGTATTGGTTCCTAGGCAGAAGAACATTAAGGGCTAGACAATGAGGGTTCAATGAATTGCTCAGGATCATTCAGCTAGGAAGGGTCTGAGGCTAGATTTGGACCCAGGACCTCCTGTCTCTAGGCTTGCTCTCAATCCACTGAGCCACCCAGCTGTACCTGATAATATCCTTTTAAAAATTTCTTTCCAATTATGTACAAAATTCATTTTTAACATTAAAATATTTTTGAGATCCAATTCTCTCCCTCCTTCTGGCCTCTCCCCCTTCATTGAGGAGGCAAGTAATTTGATAAAGGGATAATAACCTCCCTTCTTGAAGATGTGGGGTGGAGGAGGCAGAGGGGTAGAGTGGAGGCTTACTAGCTACCAAGGCAGCCAATTCTATTTTTTAGACAGCAACTTGTTAGGGAGTTTTTATTTATATTAACTCAATATCTACCTTGCTGCCTTTCTTCACATTGATTTCCTCTCTCTGGAGCACTTCATGCAAACCCTGGATGACCACTTGTCAAATAGTGATGATACTTTTCAAGGATGGGTTGGATGAGGTCCTTCCCAGCTCTCAAATTTTGTGATTCTAAAATTCTGTTCCTCTCCTTCAGGGATGAGCAGAACATAGAATCATAAAACTCAAACTGGAAAGTAGTTCAGAGGCTTCCTCATTTTATCAAAAAAAAAAAAAAGGACAGTGAAATGATTTGCCCAAGTTCACACAGCTTGAGTGTCAGAGTCAGGATTTGAACTCAGTTCCCAAATTCCCAAATCATATATTAGTGACTGTGATGTGAGCATAGGTAAAATTATAAACTGTTGGTAAATAGGGAGAGAAGAAGAAGAAGAAGAAGAAGAAGAAGAAGAAGAAGA
>NW_025374262.1:0-8825 GCF_016433145.1 Gracilinanus agilis
AGGAGGGGAAGAGAAGAAGGAGGGGGAGGAGGAGAAGAGGAGGAGGGGGAATTCTCTAAGACAATAAGTTTCAAAGAAGGTGTTCAGCAGCATTGATAGAGGGAGTTTTCTCACTAGAAGTTCCCTGTACCAGTTAGTTCTGGGCAGGGGTGAGAAGGGGCATGTTGTGGAGAGAATGTGGAAGTCCTCCTCCAGTGCCTCAAAGACCAGATCTAAATCTGAAGGGCCATGGTCTTCAAAGTGGAGAAAATGCCCACAACACAAAATCATTTGTTACTGATATACTAGTAGTTGTAGTAAGAGATAAACTGTGGACATTGGCATGGAGACCAAAATGTAAAAATATAATGATACTATATCAGATTTGGAGTTACACGAATGGTGCTTATAGTACTGAAACAGAAAAAAAAAACTGTGGCAAAGCAGGGAAATGAATTTTTCAAGAAGAGAATAAAACAAATTATTTAAAATAGAAATGCACCACACTAAAAACATTGTTCTACCTGCCCTTACTTACACAGATTGTAGTATTAAATATATCTTCTAAAATGCAAGTAGAACCAATAGAGATAAGTAAATGAAGCAAAGAACAGAAAACTAAAGATTTCTCTACCTTAGAAGCAGACAAGGGGGTGAAAAAACCATGAAGGCTGTGGAATGAGATCAGGAAATAAAAATTTAAAAATTTGAAGTGGTTTTAGACATGAAGAGGGCATTAATGTTTTTCTCTCCAAATAATTTTCAATACACAGCAACCTGCAACCTTGATGGAGAATGAAGACTTTCTGGAAGTTGTCCTGTAGTGAGCTGAGAAATGTAAGTGTGGTCTGGTGTTCTGGTGCCAGATGGTACTCATTCTTTGTTCCCCAAGGTATTCAAATATGAATAGTTGTGGCACTGGTCAACAATAAAATATCACCCAATTTCTACATTCATACCTGGTTAACTGACTCCTCTGGGAATTTTTTTTTCTTGCCTTTGGGTAGTAGGATAAGGTCTCACACCTGTGGTCCAGACAACTTCTGGAAATGCAAAAAATTAGAAAACTTTATGCCTCTCTAATTCTGAATGCATTTATTTCAAAGTCTAATTGAATCAATAAGTTAGATTCTTAGTATATCCTAGAGAAGAAGAAAAAGTGAAAACAATACTAGATTTAAATATGATGGTAGTGGGGTGAGAAAAGAGTAACAAAAGTGGAGAGGGACATAACTAGTTACTGCAACAGTGTTTTCAAAAGGGATATAAATAAAGCATTAAATGGCCAAATATCACATAGTAGGACTTTTTTTTATCCTGAAAAGACAGATTTCATTTTGAAAGTCTTAGGATAAAATGATACAATAGTGGCTAACCACTATAGCTGGGATTCTAAAAAAATATAAGATGTAATAGTGCATTTATTGCAAAATTGAACAATCTAGTATTTTTACAGTATAGAATATAGAAAATGCATAGAAGACTTAATTGATTTGAGAGTGTCAAAACTTTCTATTAAATGGCAATTCTTCATTTCAGCCTTTCTGTGCTATAGAAACAGACATTGTAAGAAATTAATGACCAGTAAAATTAGGAAAAATAAAATGAAAAGATATTATACCCTGGATAGAATTTGCCTGTGGAGATCAGAACTATGGTAGAACATTGAATTAAATGCTATTGCACAAAAAGTTAAGGGCCATATAATTTTATAATATTAATATCATTTGTATTCATTAAATAAAAAATACAAAAAAACTTCATGCTTTAGTATATTAGGTGTTCGCATACAAGATCTGGCAAAGCATTTACTCTCCTCGCCTCAACAAGAGCTATTTTGAGCTTACAGTATCTTGATATAATGCATTAATTACATTATTAAGTAAAGACTTCTGCTCATTTCTCAGATATCAGATGTTGGCTGCTAAAGGAAGGAGGATGCCTAACTACATAGATCAATATTCTAGTCACACAGATCAAATAACTAGTTCCTATGTAAGATATTTATTTAAAAGTGTTTCTGTTCTCCGATTAGCTCTGTGGTAGAATTGAAACTCATAAAATAAGCTTTGTACCCGAGTATACTAACTCCCTCATACCAGCCTTCTAAGTTGTTCTGAGGTGAAAAATTACTTCACCTTGACTTCTTGTGAGTTATGCTGCTCTAGAATTCATTCTGAAGAATTATATCATTGCTTTTTGGAGGGTAATTTGATAGAAATAAGATGGGTCCCTGTACTTTCTCTACCATCTTCATATATCGTTTTTTTTTAATATCCTTATTTCCTTATAATGTTTATAAAGACAAAGTAAATATGACCTCCTTCAGACAAAGGTCAATAGTTACCGCATAACAAATGACCTCATGAAAGCAGAGTAGTCTTATCTGTTAGTGATTAAACACTGAAAAAGACAAATGTGGTCACAACAGCATGGAAGTTTATTCTGTTTCTGGCTGTATTGGGCCCATTTCCTGAGTCTTTTTTTTTTTCCCAAGGCTGTTCTGTCTATCGCAGGACAATAATTTTCTTCTTACAGCTCTTCTCTGAATGCTTTCAATCCCCTCATTAAAGCACAGAGATGGAGACTTCCTTGGCAATATTAAGACACTCTCAGCTTATTCCTTTGTACTTGAGGACTGAAAAGGACAAGGAAACAGTGCTGTAGTTTTAACATGTCAGTTCCAGGACTGAAATTCACATCTGAAGTCAATTAGTTTCCACACAGTGTTAACAACTATATCTAGTGCGTCCCATCGTCACATCCTCTTCCAGTATACATGACCAAGCATACTTTACGGTTCTCCACGAGGCCAGGTTAGTGATGGGAGCAATATGCCATTTGTTTTACTCGCTGACTGGCTTAAACAGAGAAAATTAAATACATTTCTCATAAGGATATTTTGTGGAATTTTTCCACATCATTAAATAAAATGTAGCCCTGGTTTAAAGGCTTATCCTGCGAGAAAAACATTTCTTAACCTAAACTAAATGAACTGTGATACAGTCTGCTTGTATACAACCATAATATTTTTTTCTTATTATGCCTAATGGGTCTCCCATCATCCTGCAGACTTACTCATATCATTGAATTGTTTCATGACCATCCTCAAAAAATAAGTTGCAAAATTTTTAGCATCTTAGGAAATGGAAAATGTAATGTTTGCTTCAGAATCATAAAAAATTGGATAGCAGTGGAGATGACATTTCAGAAATAATTAAGAAAAATGTCTATGTTTTCCTTATGAGAGATGAATACTTTCTAGTTAAGTTTTATAGAATAAGCAATAACACTGCATCTTTATGGCTCAGAGAACACTAGGAAGGGAGAAGAAGCTGAAGTGTGATGGGAAGAAGTCCATAGGCAGGTTGGAAGGTTTCAGGAGTGCCATTGGAACTGAAACTACTTCTTTCCAAGGAGATAAATACAGACACAGAATGAGAGACGGGCAATTGCCTAGGATGCAACATACTTGAGGGTGGCAAAGACAAGGTCAGGAGAAAGATGAGAGGAGAGTAAGAATTCATCCTGGGATTGGCAGTGAATCCTCAGATTACCATTCCTGCTTCTAGTCCAGCTTTTTTTAAAAACAAACAAACAAACAAACAAACAAACAAAACAACTCTTGCTTTCTATCTTAGAATCAATATGAAGTACTGATTCGAAGGAAGAAAAACAGTAAGAACTAAGCAAGTGACTTGTCCACGGTTATCCAGCAAGGAAGTGTCAGAAGTTCAGATTTGCACCCAAGAACTCCCATCTTCAGTCTGGCTTTCTATCTACCAAGGCACCTACCTGTTCCTTTTATCCAGCTTTTACAGTCATTATCCAAGTAAATACCTCCTGTAAAAAAGAGCCTATTCATTCTCAACAATTGCCAGGCAACTGCCACCCACAGCAGGTAAACCGGAGCAGCTGAAGTAGCAAGGCACCCTGAGAAAGTGACAGGAGGCATCATGTACCAGGCAAGTCAAACCACTACCACCACCATGACCATCTCAGAACCCAATGAAACAGCCCAGAATCCTAAAACCAATAATCTTGGGTAGAACAGTTCTTCTAGTTTAGCATTCTTTGCCATAATCCTTGGAAGAAGCTCCTATGGCGATGTAACCTGGGCACTGCTCCTGCAGGTGTTACAGATACATCTATTGAAGACCCAGAAAAGAGAGCTCTTTATATCAAAATTCTTAGTATTTTCAAGTGGTTTAACATAAAAAATTTATATGATTTTATCAGTGAAAATGGCATTAAAGAAGAGGCACCTCTGCTTGATAACTTCACTCCAATTATTACAAGACCTTTCCATCTAATTTGTAGACAAAACTTTCCATGTATTGTCTTCTCTATTAGAATGTGAACTTGAGAAAAGGGATAGTCTTTTCTGTTTGTATCCCCAGCATTTAGCAGTGTTTTGTGCATAGCAAGTTCTTAATAAATGCTTAAGGCATTCATTTAACCTAAAAATGTGAATGTCAGTGGAGAGGAAAAAGCCATTCCTACTATGTCCTGAGAGGGAATTACTTGAGAGGGAGGGACACTTAACAAGAGGTAAACCTTCAACAGGTCAAGAAGATTTTGATCTTCCAAACAACATCCCTGAAAGAATGGATGGCCATAGCTTCATTGGAACACAATACACATAATGAGGAAAAGTCAGTCTACAAATCAGCAAGATTTATTACATGTTTACTATGCATCAAATACTATACTAAGAATTTGGAATACAAAGAAAGTACCAAAAAAAAGCATCTTCAAAAACTGAATAAGGTGCCAGAAGAAAACTCTATGCCTAAAGAAAAAATCATGAGTACCCCACAAAGATTTAAAAAAAATACTTTCATCAACCAGAAGCTGTGTTACCCCTTTGCCATATGTGCTCTCTAAATTTGAGACAATTTTCTGTAAGTGGAATGGTTTTTCAGAAAAACAGGATAATATCCATTTGAAATGAGAAGAACTGGGAGATCATGGTGCCTAGTAACTACAAAGTTGTAATGATGATTTAATTGTAAGTCTTTGGCTTCTCTGATAAATTCAACAATCCCAGACAATTCCAAAGGGGTCCTGATGAAAAAAAAATTCTATTCACTTCCAGACAGATAACTGATAAACTGGGAGTACAGATGAAGTATAATTTTTCTCCCTTTACTTTTTTTTGGACTTTTTTTTTTGCAATGTGGCTAAAATGGAAATTGTTGCATAATTTCACATGTATAATTGATATCACATGGTTTGCCTTCTCAATGGGTGAGGAATGGTGGGAAGAAGGGAGGAATCTGGAAATCAAAATCTAAAAAGAAAATAATAATTAAAATAATTTTTAATAGGAAGGAAGAGAATCTACAACCTGAGGCTATACTCTCACTTCTCTTATATTATCTCTGCCTCTGAAGTAATGATTTAGGAAATCATGCATTTTGCTAAGAGCACTATTTTATGTGCATGATTGTTTATTATTATTGTATAAGAACTTATATAAAGCAGATTAGGAAGTGATTTACAAAGAGCTTCACCATAAAAACAGAGAATGTTAGAGTTGGAAGGAATTTGAGAAATGTTCTCATCAAATCTCTTTATTTTACAGATGATAAAATTAAAACCATTAAGGTAAAAATAACTTGTTCAAGTTGACATACTGAGTCAGTGTTGGAGTAGGGGCTATCACTCAGATGGTCTGGAATTTGCTCCAGTTTACAACTGAAAAAAGGCATAGCAAAGATCTGGTAGTAATAGAGGCTCATGAAATCACAGGCATTCAGGTCTATGCAGGAATTAACTTTCTCTGGCTATAATAAAGAAATTAGCAGTGTATGAGAATTCTTATTTGAGGTATTCAGTTTTCAAAAGACCTCCTTCGCAAAGTAGTTGTTTTTTAATGAAATATATTGGTTTTCTGAAATTAAAAAATTGCTCATATATATATGTTATATTCTACATCCTTTTCCCCATTCAAACATAAAATCTTTTGAGGCAAGGACATTATTATTTTTTAACTCCCCAGGAACTAGTACAATAACTTATATATCAATGATACTGTTTCTTAAAAGATACCTTTTAACAGAAGGTTCTTCTCTCTATAACCAACAGATATTTGTTTTGAAAAATTGACTATGTTGCAGAAAAAACTGAAGGCCTCCAGTCAACAGTCAATCAGAGGAGATCCTATTTCCATAGCTTCCCTAGACTTCACAGACACCTTGTCTCAGCTCTGAACCACAGATTAAATAACAAGTCCATTCAGAATTCAGCTTTGTAGCTCCTATTTAATTGGCCACATGTTCAAGGCAGGACAAATTACTAATAATCTCAAACAGACATGTTAACGTGTAGGATATGAAGCATTGTTGTAGATTTGTGTTTCCGTTCAGTATAATCGTCCTTTGGAATAGCCTCACGAGATTCACTTTTAAGAGACTAGCTTGGTTTCCTTGTCTCAGTCAAAAATTTTCATTCAAAAAAGGAGGGGAATCCAAACAAGAATATATAAACATTATTTATATATTATATAATCATAATTATTTGTAATTATATGCAATATGTATTATAAATTATATTAATTATAAATTATTTATGAGCAGATTTATTCTCCCACCATTTTGAAAGTCAATATCAGAAGAGTAGGGGTTTGTTTGTTTGTTTGTTCTTCAAATTGAGGCAAGAAGCAAGAGCTCTAAAACTAAGTTAAGATCAAAATAAAAGTGTGACAGATCCATTTTTACAAGCTTTGTGTGGGAGAGCTGCAGAAAATATCCCACAAGCAAAATCAAGGAGTGCTGTTGTTTTCCCATGCAATCTATGGCTATATAAAATCTAAGGAATGGAAAATAGATAGATAGATAATGTAATTCACACTATTATAATCCAAACTTTGAGGTAAAGTTCCTGAGTTAGGGTTTTTGAAAGGACTATTTAAATGATGCCATCAGATGGAAAAGCAGAATTCAAGAAGTCAGGTTCCAGGGCTCATCCACCATGCTTTCCCTTTCCCCCTTTCAAACAAAGACCCACCCACCCCCACTCCTGCAAGGCATAGTTGGGCTACAAGGGTGCTGTGTTTAGAGAGCACCATGGAACAATTTTCTCTTTTGGATTCTGGATCAAATTGCTGCCCTGCTAACGAGGTTAGTACTTTGTCCTTGCTCTGGGCTGTGCCATGTGGCAGAGGCTAACCTTCTACACCATTTCTATTCATTGAAAAAATAAAACCTGCAAGAATGAAGAATGTCCTATTGTTTGAGCAGAATTATTCCCCTAGATTCTCAAAGAGGAGGTATTTTTGGCATCTGGGAAGAGAGTGTGTCCAGAGGGGATTCTTGGATTTACAGCTGGGTCCACTCAAATAGTTCCAACAAGTCAGCATTACATAGAGCAACACAGCCAAATGCACTTAGTTCAATCAAGCTCAATTCACTTGGGTTCTGGTAAATGAAAGAGGCTTCCCCCCCAAAAAAATGTAGCATTTTGTTTTTCTTAGGGCAAAGTCCATTTAAAATTGATATAATCACTTGCTATGGTTACATGTGCCACATTCATTTTTAAAAAGTTCAACATCCCAAGGGCTTCTGATTTCCATCCATACAGTAGGCTATAGGAAAATAATTTTCAGCAATATAACTTGATCAGACTCAGGAGTATTTCTTGTTATGCAAGAATCTATTCTATAAGAGATCCTTGATCAGCCATAGCCCCCTCAACTGTTTGGTGTCAAATAAGAATTAGAGTGATATTTTTGCTTGCTATTGCTAAAGATCTGACAAAGCTAATTGTGAAAGTGAATGTGAGAGCAGTCACCTGAAGTGAAGAATAGGAGGAAGAACTCAAGTCCCCCCCCAAATATTGTCATCTATACCCAAAGGATTTAGATGATTGCCTGTAAGACAAAGGATGAAACGCTAATGTGATATTAGAATGAAGTTTATTTTTAGTGCCAATTATATTAGCAACACATAACACACTCCCCTGTCTTCACAAAGGCTCTTAACAAAGGAGATTAAAGTTTGGGGATCTTTCTAATCCAACAGGGGTTGAAAACCTACAATAAACAAACTGCCATCTTTATAGTAGGGCATGGAATAAACCATGTCAATGGCTTTGAGAAACAAATCATCTACTTTCTTCGATACCTTAAAAGAGGTTTTTTTGGAGCCCAGGCAGACCCAGTCTTTACAAATTGTTTCTATGGAAAACTAGATTAGGGCTCTTAACATTTAGTGACTCAACTTATCATGATCAACAATACATTTTTCAGGATTTATAATGTGATCATGGTTTGCCTAAGGGCAAAGGGCTCTATAAGGAAAATATTGAAAGGCTAGTATTTCTTAGAATTTTATTTAAAAGGTTAGAGCGAACAGACAGACTAACTTTTCTTCTTGGCAGGATCATTTACACACTGGGCTGAATGTTTCAGGAATCATCTATCAAGAGTTCTTATGTGTATTCTGAGGATCTGTTGTTATATTCTGAAAACAAGAAAATAATTTTAAGGAAAGAAGTAAAAAGTTGAAAGTAGATTTGTATAGTATCCTTAAAAATATGCAGGTAAGCTAAAGATTTTCTTTAGTCCTGTCCCTATAAAGAATAATATTTTTTTCTTATACTTCTCAAAGCTACTTAAATTTCAGCTGTCTGAGCCTGTCTGATTACTAAGTTAGAGTTAAAAGTTCTACACTCTCAGAGGAAAAAGGAGTAAAACCAATGAACCACAAAAGTTGTGTCAGGAAGGTTTATTTTTTGTGGTCATTGAATTGACAAAGGAAAAAAACAGTCATGCTCTTTCTCTCTCTCTCTCTCTTTCTCTCTCTCTCTCTCTCTCTCTCTCTCTCTCTCTCTCTCTCTCTCTC
>NW_025374263.1:0-10572 GCF_016433145.1 Gracilinanus agilis
GGTGGGGATGGAGGTGGGAGGAAGGGGGTAGTTGTTAAGCAACAAAAGGTCTGGCTGGGAGAAAGTCAGTAGGGATGGATGCAGCTCCTGGTAGAGGATGTGGGCAGAGCAGAACAGAAACTGTTCAAATAGATTCTAGAGATCTCTTTCCCTCCCTCTGAGATGACCAGCATCATTATCCACCAGAGATGGGGACGGCAGTGGAAGAAAAACCTCAGCTGTGGACTTTCCTCTCCATTGTCTTGCTGAGCATGACTTTAAATCCTAATCTCCCGGAAACCAGAGGGGAGATGGTAATGAGGAGGTTTTACCTTTCAAGGAATATATAAAAGAGGATTCCATAACCTGACTTGGTGGTCAAAGAGACTACTTGAAGGCGGATTGGCTCAGTTGATCTTATTTTTAACTTACTAAGGTAGCACATATAGGCTCTGGGCTCATTCTTCCCACCCCAGCACAGATGAATTGGTTCCCCAGAGCTCATGAAATTTCTCTAACCACTATCACTCATTAATCCACATCTGGAACATTCCTTCCAATGTTAGTCACTGGTTAACATGTCTCTGACATCTGTTGACCAGTTGATCTTTATCATTTTAATGGACTCACATCAATTAGTTTTTTATAAATGGATATTTACTAAGAAAATATTGAAAGAACCAAAGCATGAAAACTTCAAAACCCAGAGGACCCTCTACTATTTTGGTTCCTGGACAGAATATATTTAAGCTTAAAAAGTGGTGACAAACAAATGTTCTGTCCAATAAGTTCACTTCTCAGTATGGCATAGTCATTGGACAAGTTACTTCTCTCCTTTGGACAGGATGTATCAATTGCTTGGTTTTTTCATTCTTGTGCTAGAGCAAGCAGATTGCTCCTCAGGGCTAACTCCTCATCAGACAGCTATTATACCTACAGGCAAAATCTGCTATTTACTACTGCAATCTTGTAAAGCTCATAATGTAGTATTTATTCTCTACTTCTACTACTTATTCATCTAGGACAGTGATGGGCAACCTTTTGAGTTTGGTGTGTCAAAATTCACCAAAAAACTGAGCATATCTCAGGTGGTGTGTCACTTTGAGAAAAAAACAACAACATAATTTCAAGATATTTATAGTTTAAATAACAAAAAATGTATAATTGTAATATATAACTGTATTTAATAAACCAAAAACTAATTATTTAACTTACCTGCCTAGTGACTTCTTTGTTCTTCTGCCAGTCAGTTTCTTTTATTAGTCTGGATATTATTTAACTTGTGTGGGGTGCTGTGAACTAAGATAAGTGAAGGGGAAGGGCAGTTCTTTAACCTGCCTATTAGTGACTTTTTTGTTGCTGAATTTCATTGGCTAATGAAAATTCATTTAGCTACTACATCTTCAATTGCAGGTTGGTATTTTGTACACTTCAAGCCCAAGCAAACACTACTAACTTCATCTGTCAATTTGTTTCTTTTGTTGGTTTTGATATTATTTTACACTGAGAATAAGGTCTCACAAAAGTACATAGAGGGAAAAATTGTGAGTAAAGCCATTGTTAAATTTTCAGGGTACTAAAAGTGTCTGATAATTGGCTCCAGGCACTCCAAATTTCCTGTTCATAGTGGCACTCCTCTTGATTCTCCAAGGGGCACCTTTCCAGATTCTCAAGCTTTGACCTCAAGTCAACAAAATCCTGAGCCCAGATGCTGTCCTGAAATTCTGCAATTTGCATCTCCAAATCATCAATTCACATCCATTAGAAACCATTTAATTCCAAACTACTGTACACTACTGTATCAGGATACTTAATTATTTACATGTTCTCTTCCAGGCTTCTAAATTGATTAAACCTATCACTGAACTCGTCAAGTAATGAGTCTAAAACCCATTTCATTTTGTACAGCTGCACTGGCCTTCCCAAAATACGGTTACTCTAGGAAAATACTTATAAGTTTTAGTTTCTATATCTCACTTGGAAATTTTAAGTTTACTTTCAAAAGCTTTTATGTATCCAAATATAACATGAATACTTTTGCCAAAACCTTGTAACTTTAAATTCAGTTCGTTAATGTGAACAGAGAGATTTGTAAAAAACATCAGGGTGTTGACCCACTTATCATCATTGAGCTGAGGAGAGTTTCCCAGATCCTTATCCTCAAGAAACACCTTAATTTCTTCAAAGCACTTCACAAAAATGCTCAAGAACTTTGCCTCAGCTCAGCCATCTTACATTATTGTACTAATTTTATCAGCTCTTCTCTCATTGTGAGACCATTAGAATATCAACCAATAATAGCCAACTGAGCATGTGATGTGACATCAGTAGTTTCATCAAGAGAGATCAAAAAATATTTACAATTACTTATGTCTCTCTTTAATTGATGTTGTACGTTTATGTTCAGTCTCATTCGGTCTTTCATGATATTTCTACTGAGTGGTAACTCAGATAGTCTCTTAATAATTGCATGTTTTTTTCTGCATATTGTGAAATAGAACTAGTACACATCTTAGGAGAATTTCTTTAATAAATTCTCCCTCACTGAGTGCTTTTCCATGCTGAACTATGGAGTGAGCAATGCTCAAATTTGCAGATGTTAAATTTGTAGAGCCTTTTACAAATTTAAGGATGGAATTAGATTGGCTCTTATAAAGGTGTAGCTGCCTGGAAATGTATTCCTTCCTTTCATCCTCTTTTTTCAAGAGCTGGGAATGATTAGTTTCAAAATGTCTATTTATATTTGAAGTTCTGCTTACTACCATTTCAGTACATAGAACACAAAATGATCTGCCATTTTTTTTCTATAATGCCATACATCTTGGTCCATGTCTCTTTAAAGGGCCCGCTACTGCTACTACTACTTTCTTTACTTAACCTTGGATTTTTTATTTTTGGGGTTCTCCATCAGGGAGGCAGTGACAGAAGATAGAATTATAGGTAGCCTGTTTACCCTGTAGGCAATTAGGGGTTAAGTAGCCTAACTGACGACAAGATGGAAAATGTAACTGTATTTTAGGAAAGAGCAGGGTTAATAAGCAGAAATAGGGGTTAATAAGGATGCACAACAGTAATAGTGGTGAAATGGAATCTGCACTATGCTGCAAGATGGCGTTCCTTATGTAAATTAAGATGGCTGCTGCTATTTCTAATGGTGGGAATGGCACCCATAGTACAGGCCCCTGCCTCTCCCAGCCTCCCCCTCACTTATCTCAGTAATGATGGTCGATTAGAAATCCATAACCCCCCAGAACAGTAGATTGGATGATGGTTGCTGTGCTTATGTAGTTGCTGGCAATGGCGATCACAGGGACCCCAGAGATGTGTCCTCCATGGCATTCCGCTGCTCCCTGCTCCGCTGGCTGGAAGTGAGGTCAAAGGTCCCCTAATGGCCCAAAAGTCTCAGAACTAGATGCTCTGTGCTGGAGTTCTGTTGTTTTGGCCTACAGAGCTCCAGCACAGAGTGTCTACACTACACTACAGCAAATGTTTCATCCTCAGCATTCGGCCCCATACTTCTCTGTATTTGGTCACATGACGCTGTGTGCCATCAAAAATGGCTGCACATATCAATGCTGACACACGTGTCATAGGTTCGTCATCAGGGATCTAGGATAAGGAAAGCTTAAATACAACAGAAGAAATCTTAGAAGATGGACTTCCACATACATATATTATGTTTTTTTTGTTTGTTTGTTTTTGTTTTTTTTTTTTATCCTGGGACTCCATTCTAGGAGCATAGGGCCACAACCAGTAGGCAATGGGACACACAGTTGCTCAGGGTCACCCAGCTGGGAAGTGTCTGAGCCCGGATTTGAACCTAGGACCTTTCGTCTCTAGGCCTGGCTCTCAATCCACTGAGCTACCCAGCTGCCCCTACTTTAGGTTGCAGTTTCTTTAGCAGATGTAGTTTTTACAGGGTGGGGTTGCTAGCCCCACGCCCAACCCTCCTCCTTTTTTCATCCGGGCTAGGGACCGTCCTTGGCCCAGGAGTGGTAAGGGTGGGCAGTAGGAGTCAAGTGACTTGCCCAAGGTCACACAGCTGGAAGTGTCCGAGGCCGGACTTGAACCTAGGACCTCCAGTCTCTAGGCCTGGCTCTCAATCCACTGAGCCACTCAGCTGCCCCCAATATATTATAATAGTTATACATAATATATTATGTAGTTATTTTAAAATGGAACTTCTCTATTTCTTCCTGATAGGTGACTCATAGACTGAAGATTTTTGTGGGTTTGTCTTATATCCTATTCCTTTGGTGAAATTGTTCATTATACTAATTAATTTGAGTTGAATTACTAGAGCTGTTTAATATTATATTATAATAATTAATCATATAATTTCCAAAAAGTAATACTTATTTTTTCATCATATATAATCCCTTATATTCTTTTCTCTATCTTATTGCTATGGCTAGCCTTTCTAGAACCATATTAAATCATGGTAGTAATAACAATGTGCATCTTTATCTTAATTTTATTGGAAAGGTTGCTAACATTGCCTCATTACAGATTATTCTAGATCATAGTTTTAGGCATATACATAGATGGACTTTGCTACTGTTGTGAGGAAGATTATTTATTATTAGTTACATATAGGTTATATGGACCTAGCAGGAAGGGCCGGAGGATTCCAAGATGGAATGAAGGAACAGGAAGTGAGCTTGTGCTCTGAGAGAGACTCCATTAGTGGTTGGCACAAACTGTTGCTAGCCCTGGGAGATCTCAGAGTTAAGGACACCCTGCATCCTGATTCCCTGGGATCCTGAGTGGTGGTGGTTTTCAGCAAGTGGGCAAGACCTGCAGAGCTGCACCAAGTGGAGGAGAGGTTTGGGATCTGGTGGACAGCATCTCAAGCACACTCTCTACTCGGATACCTTGGACCACCTTGGCTTTTGGCATCCTGTGATCATCTTTGGATTACAGTGAGAACCCTCAAAGCCACCCTCAGGCCCTTTAACTGTGCTGGTCAAACCTGGCTGGAACCAGATTTGAAGCAGCCTTCCCGGTAACTCCAGAACTGCTCCTTTGAGCCCTGCCTGGCCTAGGTCAATTAGAGTTAGAGTAGACAAGTCCTCCCCTTGCCCTGTGATTTGCCCTTTAGGGTTTAAGTGTAGAATCCCCTATCCCACCTTTATTAGTAAATCATAATTAAAACTGTTAAAAACCTTTACCTTGCCTGCTGGTTCCAAAGACCCTGGCCTAGGGTGAGCAGAGTGACATTTGGGGCTAACTGCCATTCTTGATTCTTGGTCTCCCTATCCTGGTTGGTCCTGTCTCTCCTTCAACCCAGTGTGTGTACCCACAAACCATTTAGGTTATATTTTAACATCCCTGGAGCCCCCCCTTTTACACTACTAACAGCAATACAATGATCCAGGATAATTTTGAGGGACTTATGAAAAAGAATGCTATTCACCTCCCAAGAAAGAACTATTGGTCTTGTTTCATTGGGTATATGATTTGGGATTTTGGTTTTATAAAATATTCACTTGCAAAAATAGACAATATGAGAATATGTTTTATATGGTAATACCCTCAATAAAAATAAACATACATATACATCTATATACACACATATACATTTTTATGTATTTGTATAGGTATATTTACTGTTAAGGGAAGAGTCTATTTGTTCTTTTGCTTTAAAATATTTTTTCAACACAAATTAATATTTTATCAAAACAATTTCTTCATTTTTCAATATAATCATGGGTTGTTGTTTTTAACTGTTTTATCATTAACACAATCTATTTTGTTCCTAATTTTCCTAATATTGAACTAGATTTATTGTAGGAGAGCTTTGAGGTGAAACTGGATCTGGAGAGGCTATCCTTTGCAAGAATGCACAACTCCAAAACTTAGCTTAAAAATAAAAAGAGAAATGTATTAATTTGAAAGTCATATTGAGAGGCCGGGGAGACAGTGTGCAAGTAGAATACTGCCTCCTAGAAGAGATGTGTTCTGGGCTTTATATACCCTTTTGACAACAGGGTCCATGTGACTAGAGATGAGATGAAGATGGCATGTTACTGGGTCTCTGGAAACTGAGATGGGTCATGTGGTTATGTCCTATGCCTCAAAGTCAAAAGATGTGAACTGTCCAATTTAGAGGATAATCAGATATCTAGGATATAAAATAGATGCTTATCAGGAGCAAGCTGGGAGGTGCCTGTCTATGCTCATCAAGAATGAGGAGAGAGGCCAGAGAGACTCAAAGTCACCTTCCCTAGCACTGCAGGAATGCAAGGAAAAATGAATCTTTTTTATACACTCTGATTGGGACACAATCTAGGGTGTTGGGTTAGCTAGGGGAAGCCTATACCCTCAATAAGATTGAACTAACCTGACCATAGTGTATAATTTCCTTAAGGTATTGCTGAGCCTGTCTGTGGGCTAACAAAACCCACTCTGCTGTGAAGACTGTTTGAGAATATTTTTTCAATATTTTTGTGTTTATTATGTATCATTATTATGAATATTAGGGATATTCATCTATTGTTTTCTTACTTTGCTTTGTCTTTCCCTGCTTTAGGTACCAGGATTCCATATGTTTCCCAAAAGTAATTTAGCAGAATTCCTTCTCCTCTAATTTTGCAAATAACCTCTATGATACCAGAATTAAGATTAGACAAAGATGGATTTTACAGATTTTATAGATATTTACAGATATGTTCTTTTAATGTTTGATACATTCACTTGCAAATTCATCTTATTCCAGGGTTTATTCTTTTGAGGATTCCTTTAAAAATTGTTCAACTTATTATTCTGAAAATGAATTAAAATTCATTGTTCTGTATATCTGGCTATTTCATATTTCTGTGAATATATCATGCACTTCCCTTAAGTTGTCTGTTTTGATTCCAAGGCAGAAGAGTAATAAGGGCTAGACAATAGGGGTTAAGTGACTTGTCCAGGGTCACACAGCTAGGAAGGGTCTGCGGTCAAATTTGAACCCAGGACCTCCTGTTTCTGGGCCTGCCTGTCAATCCACTGAACCATCTTGCTGTCTCCAAGTTGTCTGTTTTGGAGGCAGTTTGGTGGCTCAGTGGATAAAATGCTGGGCTTGGACAAAGGAAGACCTGAGTTCAATTCATCCTTATTAATTGTGCCACCTTGGGCAAGACATTTAACTTCTGTTTGCCTTAATTTAATCCACTGAGGAAATACTCCAGTATCTTTGTCAAAAAAAGTATTTGGTGTGATACAGTCCATGAGTTCACAAAGAGTCAAACATGACTGAACAACAACCCTCCTCTTCATTTGACATCATTTCTCTTTTTTCATTTTTTGAGATCAAGAATTTGGTTCTTCTCTTTTTATCAAGTTAACTAATGATTTTTAATCTTATTAGTTTTTTTTAAAAGAGCTTCTAATTTTATTTGTCAATCTAATTTTTCTTGCTTTAAATTTTGCTTATTTCTTATTTATTTTTCAGAATTTATACTTTTGTGATTACTTGTTATTGTGAGAACAATACACTAAACCAATGATTCCTGAAGTGGGTGCTACCGCCCCCTGGTGGGTGCTGCAGAGATTCAGAGGAGTGGTGATGGCCACAGGTGCATTTATCTTTCCCATTAATTGCTATTAAAATTAAAAAAAAAAACTGATTTCCAGGGGGCTAAGTAATATTTTTTCTGGAAATGGGGCAGTAGACCAAAAAAGTTTGGGAACCACTACACTAAACCCTTCCACATGAATTAGGTTCATTTTTCCTTGAGGGGTAGCAAGACTCAATGGAGTCAGGCCTTGAGACAAGAGGTCCTGGGTCCAGATCTAGCTTCAGACACTTCTTAACTATATGAATAACCTTAGGCAAGTCACTAGCCCTTACTACTCTTCTGCCTTGGAATCAATACAATATTGATTTTAAGACAGAAGGTATGGGGGAAAAAAAGGAAATAGTCCTTGAGATTTAATTGACTCAGAGCCTAAGACTTGGATCATTGACATAGTTTCCTAGTTTTATCACTAAAATGTCAGGAAACAAGAGATTGGAACTCCTCTCTCTGGCTTGGGAGCATAGACACATGAACAACAATGAGAAGATGTATTCCATTGAATTAATGTTTTATCGTGAATGAACATCTCTTTCCTGCATTGAAGGTCCTTCCCTTGCTATAGCCCATGTGAAGATATATGTGTATGTTTTCCATGTAGGTTATGTGTGCCCATATAAATGTCTAGTTATGACTCACAGAAAGGTATGAATAAATACTTCTAAAGTCTCCTCTGCCTGCTCTTTGATAGAATATTTTGATTCTTGCCAAGAGAAAAATCAGATGGGTAGGACTAGAGGCTAGTCACTATTTTCTGAGTGAGAAGAATAGTCTAGAATTAAATCTTTCTTACTCTTTTCCCCCAATATTGTTAGTTTCAGGGTGACAATTTTTAGGATTAAACTGAGCTCTTGATCACTATCCCTTAACAGGGAAGAAGTATCCCAAACCAGAGGCATCAAATATGTGACCCTCAGACCTCATGCAGCCTACAATACTCCTCATATATACATACCTTTAGTATGGTCTAAACTAGATTAAAATGTAATTGGAAAATATTTAGCAAGAAAATGTAAGATTTTAAATTAATATCAATAACTCCAAGTATTATATAAGATTTATTAGTAATCACTTGAAGTAGAAGAGATAAGAGAACAAAAGTATAAAGTCTAAGTAAAACCACATGAGTAAAATTCTCCTGCCTGGCTCTCACCCAACCTCCACAACTGCCTTCACGGGAGCAGAGAGAGAGGGAGGAGCTACACTCACAACTTTATCTTTAAAGCATAAGCATGTAACATGGGAACAAAAATGGGAAGCTGGGAAAGAGAGAGAGAAAATTCTAATTATAATAATAAAAATATAATAAAATATAGATAATGAGGATATGTGGTTTTCTAAATCAATATGTACCTATTGGGATCCTTACATACAGGTTAGTGGCCCCTATTTTTATTTGAGTTTGATACCACTGCCCCAAATTATATATCCTCAATGAACACATACAGTAAATAGCAAAACAAAAACACATTTGTCTAAAATAGTAGGAAACTGAAACCATAAAAGGTATATAGATAAGAATATTCCAGACAATGCTCAATGTAAATGAATTCTTCTGCTAATGATATATCTCAGTTCAACCAAGTGAGAGCCCTAGATCTCACCACTTCTAAATGTTGGTTTCATTCCAAAGTCATTATTTCTCTTCATAGACTTGAAGAGAATCTCAACCAATGTGTCTTCTTTCTCAACTGTGGAAACCAGAAGACTAATATTTCTTGTTTCCCAAACTTTCACCAATTCTTGTCCCTCATACAAGCTCACACACAATGCTCCAAACCACCGAGTAATCAATCTTCACCAAATTTAAATCTTCTCTTTCCCCAATATTCATTATATTGTTGCTTGTTGCTTGCTTTAACAGTACATATATTAAAATAACATCTTCACATTCTCATTTAAAGACCAAATTTTTTTTATCATAAAGAATTTCTTCCATATTACATTACAGTTTCTTTCAGAAAGCTAGTATTAATTCTTATGCATTTTTCATTTATTGTATTAGACTTTATCTTCACTTAAGGGGCTAGGACAGCTCTTATCAGAGGTTTGCTTCTCAAAGTAAAAAATCCTTTTTACCAATTAGGCTGATTACCTATAATGATTAGAGAAAACATTATATTCCCCGTTTTCAGCTGACTCAAATATCTTAGGTATGTCCAAACATTTAAATATGTAACCATTATTCATTTCAAATCCTACAATTCTTTCACCATTAAGTTTTGTACAGAATTGAACCCTGAATTACTTAACAACTCCACAAATACATTTCAGATTTATTGGTACTTTTCCAGTCACATATATTAACTTTTAAAATTAATTCCTCTTTTTATCATTCTGATTTTCCCTTTTTCCCTGCCTCAGTGGCCAGTCAAGATGGGGAGTATTGAACATGTCTTTTTTGTCTTTCATCAGATATGTATAGTCTTAAAGTTTAAGCAGTTTACCTTACTTTATCATGTACCAGATAATCTCAGGTAGAGAGAATCAGATTTCTGTACACAAGGCATCATAGTTACAGAGAACAGCACAGGGTTAAACACAGACAACATTCAACACAAACTTTTGAAAGCATGCCACAAAATCTGTTTTTCTGGGATTATCTGCTGCATATGCTTTTTTTTTTTTTGGCATGGAGTTGTTTAAAAATCCTTGAGTGTCTCTAGGCTGAAATTTCTGGTATGCTGTATTTTTGCTTTTTTGTTCTGTGATTTATGTTGTGGCTTTGTCAGAATTCTTTTTATGTTCTGGTTTTGGTGCTTAATTATTTCTGTTTTCTTGTGATCTTTTTTGAAATGAAATGTGTTAATCTCTATGTATGACCCTTTTTGCCCTTTGATTACCATTTGGTGAGAGATTAGTGCTGTCCCTTTAAAATTGTTACTTATGAGTTCTGGAGTCTGATGTGTGGCTTGGTGGGACTGGTTTGTTGACCTGTTGTGGGTGCCATGTGATGAGGGCACTTAGTGTTGAGTGCCAGGTTTATGACATTGAGAGAAAAAGGAGAGAGAGAGAGGGAGAGGGAGAGGGAGAG
>NW_025374264.1:0-5337 GCF_016433145.1 Gracilinanus agilis
CCCCTCTCTCTCCCTCTCTCTTCCCCCTTTACATATGCAAGGCAGCGCTGCCATGGCAACGGGGCCTGACTCCGCAGGGCTGACCCGCGAGGCAGACGGCCCTCTGAAGCCGCGCGTGTGTTTCACTTCAGGAGAATCTCATTAATTCTGAAATGGAAATGGGCCCCGCTCCCTGCGCCCAGCGCCCCGCTCCGGCTCCGCAACCCCGGCCTCCCTCTCCTCCCTCCCTCCCTCCTCCACCCGCCTCGTCCCTAAGCTCCCCGGGCTCCCAATGCAAAGGGATTTGGGGGCACGGGTGGGCCTGGACTCCCAGAGAAAGAGGCCAACGCAGGAGAGGGAGACCAGGGAGGCACACTGGACGAAGGCTGCGGGCAGCCCAAGTGGGACCCCGGGAAAATAATGGGGTGATGGAGAGAAAGCTCAAACGGGGAAAGGCCTTTCCAAGCGAGCAAGGGCATGAGAAAGGGGCCAAGAGGGCAGCCAGAAGCAGCAGAGCCAGAGGGGAGGTCCCAGAAAAGAAGCCAGGGTGCAGGGAAAGGAGAGAAGGGCAAGCCAGCAGGACTGGGGCAGGGGGAAGGCCTGCCTTGGGATGGTGGGGCCAGCTAGAGAGCTAGAGGAATCGCCCTGCCCACAGCAGGCAAAGCCTTCGGAAATGCTTCCCAAATGAAGTGAGGGAGTATGGAAGCCAAGAGCCCTGGGGGGCCAGAGGGGGGGGGGAAACAGGAAACTTAAGGGACCTCTGGAAAAGGAAGGGCTGACAAGAGCTGAGGATGCTGGGCAACAATGGAGATGAGGCTGAGGCAGAGGGGAGGGTGGGTTCTGAGGCAGGAACTGAGGCAGCAGAGAGCAGAGGGGCAGCACTACGAAGGGAGCCAAGCAGAGAATAAGAGGGAGGGGAGAAACAAAAGGAAACAGGTCTTGGGATTCTCTGGGGCTAGTGGCGATGCCATCTTCCTCCTCAGCCTTGCTCTGTGCCTCCCCCCTTCAGCCTAGCCTAGCCTACTGCCCTACCCTGGAGAATGATGAATTGCTTCCTTAGGGAGCCCCATCTCCCCCCCACCTCACCTCTTTTCTCACTTCCCCGACCATAGCCTTCTTCATCTCTGGCTATTTCTGCCCACCAGCACAGGAAAGAGAGGGGGACATGCCTGAATGGAATGGGGAAGGGGGGCCCCCTCTGGAATCGGAGACTCAGAGACACTCACAGGGGTATTTTCCCAGACAGACTTTGTTGTCTCCACTCTGGGTTCCAGTCCTCCCTCCATCCCCTACTCCTACCCAGAGCCCCAGGCCCCCTTCTGGATAGTCTGGCTTTGTCTTGAAAGCTGGGAAAGGGTGTGAGAAAAGGGGGTACCTGTCATCCCTGGTCTAAGGGGAGAAGGAAAGAAAGGGACACAGTCTGAGGTGAAGACCTAGAGACGTGGTATGGAGGACAGGGATTGAAGATAGGCCAGAACCTCAGAGGTCACTGGGTAGGGGGGATCTGGGAATCTGTTTCCCAGGGAGGTAATCAGGCTGTGTCAGAGACCAAGCTTACACTCTCAGCCTGCAAGGTCCGCCCCCCTCCCAATAGCTCTATCCTGATAATCCTGAAGGGGAGCTTGCTGAAGGTGGTAGAAGGAGGGTGAAAAAGGTAAGGCCCTGCCAAGCCAGCCAGAGAGAGAGAGAAAGGGAGAGAGGAGAGAGAGGGAGAGAGAAAGGAAGGGAGGAGAGAGGAGAGATAGAGGAGAGAGAGAGAGAGAGAGAGAGAAAGAAGGGGAGAGAGAGAGAGAGAGGGTGAAAGAGAAAGAAGAGAAGAGAGGGTTAGAGAGAAGAGAAAAAGAGGACTAGAGAGAGAGAAGAGAAGAGAGAGAGAGAAGAGAGGGAGAAAGAGAACAGATGGAGAGAGGGAGAGAGAGAAAAGAGAAGAGAGAACTGATGTCAGATGCTGGCTGTGAGTGTGTGTGTGAGGGGGGGAGGTGTTTACCAGTAGACTCTGTGTAATGGGATACATGGTACATAGGGATTTATGTTCATGAGGGGGGTGCATTATCTTGCTGGGCAAATATATGTGGTCTTCTGTGTTTGTAGTATCCAAGAGAACACTGACAAAGGCAAACGACTTGGCTCAAATTCTACTTTGGTGATCACAGGCAAGTCACTTCTCCCTGGGCCTCAGTCTCCTCATCAGTAAAATAAGGGAGTTGGACAAGATGGCTTCTGCAGTTCTTTCTAGCTCTAGAGCTAGGATCCAGTTTCTGTTGGAGTCTCTGTGCCCTGTCTGGCCATGGTGTTGGGATGGAAAGAGGTTAGACTTGGACATCAGAAGGGACTGAGTTCACATCCTGCCTCTTACAATGTATAAGCAAGGGCTGGTCTTCCTGAGTTAAAATCTGGCCTCGAACATATGATAACTGTGTGACCCTGGACAAGTCACTTTACCCTGCTGGCCTCAGTTTCCTCATCTGTAAAATGAACTGGAGAAGGATGTGGCAAACCACTCGGGTATCTCTGCCAAGAAAACTCCAAACAGAGTCAAGAAGGATCTGACACAATGACTGAAAATGATTGAACAACAAAAAAGGCCAGTCACTGCCCTTTCTGAACCTCAGTTTCCTCAAATGAGACAATGAAAGTTGGAAACCTTAAAGCAATGATACAAAGGATCATAATTTCTGTATGAGTTTCTAGATGATATACGTGCATATGGGGTAAGAGCTGGGGGGTGGAGGGAGAACTGCTAGGGGAACAGTCAGCAGAGGCCAGATATCTTGGGGACTGGCCAGGAAGAAGCCAAAAAGCCTTAAGGCTCGGATCTGACATCTTTGGGATTTTTCTTTCCAGCTCTTCCCTGCCCCTCCCTAGGACCTAGATTTCCTGATTGGGAGGTGGGGCTGCCCTCGGGCCTGGGTGTGTTCTCCCTCCTCGGTTCACCCTAGTTAGAAAAGGCAGCCCATTCAGCTCTACCTCCCCACCCCCCATACCTATGTAGAGTCAATATTGACCCATCTTACAGCAATACCACCTCCCTTACCAGCCCAGTCCACTCCAATATTCCCATTCTCTTTCCCTAGGGAGGGCCCCCACTTTGGTCTAAGTTGGAGTCCAGACCCTGCCATTAAACTGTTTTGTGGTGGCCTGGGGGAAGGTGACCCAGGTTCCCTCCCACCCCCAAGTCCCAGGAGCCTTCTGGCTCCCCCCAGCAGACTTTCTTAAGAAACTGGGTGGATAGGGGCAGCTGGGTAGCTTGGAGGATAGAGAGTCAGGCCTAGAGATGGGAGGTCCTAGGTTCAAATCCGGCCTCAGACACTTCCCAGCTGTGTGACCCTGGACAAGTCACTTGACCCCCATTGCCCACCCTTACCACTATTCTGCCTTGGAGCCAATACACAGAAGTTAAAAAAAGGAAAAGAAAAGAAAGAAACTGGGTGGCTTTGGCCTTCCAGAAAGCCCCCTCCCCTCAAACAGTGGAGCTGAGAAGTAAGGGAGAAGCTGGACCACCCACAACACCCATCAGCCTCCCTCACCATTCCAGCCATCCATCCCCAGCCCTGCGCAGACCAGTAGGGAGATCAGACTGATGGGGCTGGCCAAGCCCAAGCTTCTGTGGGACTGAGGCTGAGCCTGCGTCAAGAGAGTGTGTGGGGTACAGGAACAGGCCAGGTGGTGAAAGCCTGGCATCTATACAGATATGTGAGGGGACAAGATCATCTTGTCCAACCCCCTCATTTTAGGGGTGGGGAACTGAACCCAATAAGTTATAATAACAGCTATCTGTTGGGTAGAGAGCTCTCAGATTTGCAAAACCTCATAATGATTTTGGGAGGCAAGGGCTATTACTGTACCCATTTTAGAGATGAAGAAACTGAGGCAGAGACATGCTCAAACTTACAAATTGTAATGAATCCTAATAATTGCGATAGAGATTTAAGATTTATAAAGCATTTTCCATGTTAGCAAGCACTTAAAAGGCTCAGAAAGCAAGTTCTGAAATTTAACTCATTTGAAGTAAAGGACTATTGTTGTTCCCTGTTCCTGAACCAAGGATACCTAGAGTAAATATCTGAGGTAGGATTTGAACTCAGGTCATCCTGACTCCAAGTTCAACACTGTGTCCACTAGACCATGTAGCAAAACCTAGATTTAGCACATGATTCTTTGCTTCCAAATCCAGCACTCTCGGCCTTTTCCATGCTCCCTCCCTGGGATGTGCTGAAGCCAGCTTTCTGAGAGTCACTAGTTAAATTTTCAGTATAAGCATTTACACCTTGGAAATCAGCAAAGACTAGGCTTGATTTATTGCTGTGTCAATTGTTTAGACTTAAGAATGGGATGTAGAAAATGTAAAGAATTCAAATTAAATGGAAAAGTCTGTATTGGGCACAATCCAGTTTTGGTGGGCTGGTTGTTAAATGGTCACCAGCACATCTTTGTGGTACTATTATATCATGGCTTCCACTTGGGTCCAAAACAATCAACTTCCCAAATAGGGAGGTTTGGTCTGAGAAAGATCTGGGGGGCTGCAAAGCCTGCAGGCTCCACAGGAGTCCCCAGAGGATGTGGCGGCTGTCTTACTGCCCTCTGTCCTGAGGCAGACAATGCCTTGGACACTGCGCTCTTCTCTGGGCTGTATATTTTAGGAAGGAGAGTAATGAGTTGGAGAAGGGCAGCTAGGTGGCTCTGTGGAGAGCCAGGCCTGGAGATGGGAGTTCAAATCTGACCGAAGACACTTCCCAGTTGCATGACCCCCCATTGCCTAGCCCTTATTGCTCTCCTGCCTTGGAAATGACACTCAAAATCAACTCTGAGACAGAAAGGAAGGGTTAAAGGGAAAAAAGGTAATAAGCGGGATGGATCCGAAAGAGGACAACATCCACTAAAGGAATGGACAGTGTGTGGCCAGGAAGAGAGAAGACTTGCTCTTGGAGGAGAAGAATCCACCTTATTCTGCTTGGCCCCACAGGGCAGAAGCAGGAGGGGGCCTGGAAAAAGAGGCCAATTAGAGCTATTTCCCCTCTCCCTTCCCTTCCCCAAAAGGTTGTCTAGAGTGGGTAGAGAGTTCTCTCTCCTGGAGGCCTTTAAGGAGAGGCCAAAGGGCTGCCACTTACTGGGTATACTGTGGAGGGGATGCCCACAGGGGCACAGCATAAGCTAGGTGGCCACTGAGGCTCCTCTCTACTTTGAGAGTCTGTGATTCTATGTTTGATGGGTCTATCAGAGAAGATGTATGAGTGAGGAGGCCCATATGTGACGGGGAGCTTGTGTATATGAGGAGGGAGGGTGTTGGATAGAAGACCTGGAAGGGGGAGGGAGGGAGGAAGAGAGAGAGAGAGAGAGAGAGAGAGAGAGAGAGAGAGA
>NW_025374265.1:0-3919 GCF_016433145.1 Gracilinanus agilis
GTCAAATAGTGGATTCATGTCCCAAAAGTTGGGCTCTTTTGGTTTATCATACACTTTCTTAGTGATATCATTTACCCCAAGTCTATTCCACTGATCCTCCCTTCTGTCTCTTAGCCAGTACCATATTGTTTTGATGACTGCTGCTTTATAGTATAGTTTAATATCTGATACTGCTAGGACCTCTTCCTTCACTTTTTTTTCATTATTTCCCTTGATATTCTTGATCTTTTGTCATTCCAGATGAAATTTGTTATAGTTTTTCCTAATTCAGTAAAGAAGTTTTTTGGTAGTTTGATAAGTATGGCGCTAAACAGGTAAATTAATTTGGGTAGAATTGTCATTTTTATTATGTTAGCTCGTCCTACCCATGAGCAATCAGTGGTTCTCCAATTGTTTAGATCTAGTTTTATTTGTTAGGAAAGTGTTTTGTAGTTGTTTTCATATAATTACTGTGTTTGTTTTGGTAGATAGATTCCTAAGTATTTTATATTGTCTAGGGTGATTTTAAATGGTGTTTCTCTTTCTACCTCTTGCTGCTCTAATGTGTTGGAAATATATAGAAAATGCTGATGATTTTATGTGCATTTATTTTGTATCCTGCAACTCTGCTAAAGTTGTTGATTATTTCTACAAGCTTCTTAGTTGATTCTCTGGGATTTTTTAAGTAGATCATCATATCATCTGCAAAGAGTGATAGCTTAGTCTCCTCATTGTCTATTTTGATACCTTCAATTTCTTTTTCTTCTCTAATTGCTACTGCTAGTGTTTCTATTACTATGTTAAATAATAGAGGTGATAATGGGCATCCTTGTTTCACTCCTGATTTATTGGGAAGGCTTCTAATTTATCCCAATTGCATATGATGCTTGTTGATGGTTTTAGGTACATACTTTTTATGATTTTTAGGAAAGGCCCTTCTATTCCTATACTTTTCAGTGTTTTCAATAGGAATGGGTGCTGTATTTTCTCAAAGGCTTTTTCAGCATCTATTGAGATAATCATGTGATTTTTGTTTCTCAGATTGTTGATATGGTCAATTATATGGATGGTTTTCCTAATGTTGAACCATCTTTGCATTCCTGGTATAAATCCCACCTGATCTTGGTGGATGATCATGATTACTTGCTGGAGTCTCTTTGCTAGTATTCTATTTAAGATTTTTGCATCTATGTTCATTAGGGAGATTGGTCTGTAGTTTTCTTTCTCTGTTTTTGATCTACCTGGCTTTGGAATCAGTACCATATTTGTGTCATAAAAGGAATTTGGTAGGACTCCTTCTTTGCTTATTATATCAAATAATTTGTATAGTATTGGGATTAGTTGCTCTTTGAATGTCTGATAGAATTCACTTGTGAATCCATCAAGCCCTGGCGATTTTTTCTTAGGGAGTTCTTTGATGGCTTGTTCAATTTATTTTTCTGATATGGGATTGTTCAGGTATTCTATTTCTTCTGCTGTTAATCTAGACAATTTATATTTTTGTAAATATTCATCCATATCTCCTCGATTGTTATATTTCTTGCCATATAATTGGACAAAATAGTTTTTAATGATTGCCTTAATTTCCCCTTCATTAGAGGTGAGGTCTCCCTTTTCATCTTTGATACTGTCAATTTGGTTTTCTTCTTTCCTTTTTTTATTAGATTGACCAGTACTTTGTCTATTTTATCTGTTTTTTCAAAGTACCAGCTTCTAGTCTTATTTATTAATTCAATAGTTCTTTTACTTTTGATTTTATTAATTTCTCCCTTGGTTTTTAGTATTTCTAATTTAGTTTTCATCTGGGGATTTTTAATTTGCTCGCTTTCTAGTTTTTTAAGTTGCATGCCCAATTTACCAATCTCTGCCCTCCCTAATTTGTTAATATATGCACTCAAGGATATAAATTTCTCCCTGAGTACTGCCTGGGCTGCCTCCCACAGAGTTTGGTAGGATGTCTCATCATTGTCATTCTCTTCAATGAAATTGTTGATTGTTTCTATGATTTCTTCTTTGACTAACTAGCTTTGGAGAATCATATTATTTAATTTCCAATTAGTTTTTGATTTACCTGTCCTAGTGCCCTTACTAATTATTATTTTTATTACATTATGATCTGAGAAGGTTACATTTATTATTTCTGCTCTTTTGCATTTGTTGCAATATTTCTATGCCCTATTACATGGTCAATCTTTGTGAATGTACCACATGCAGCTGAAAAGGAGGTGTATTCCTTTTTGTCCCTATTTATTTTTCTTCACATATCTATTAAATCTAATTTTTCTAGGGCGTCATTCACTTCTCTTACCTCTTTCTTATTTATTTTTTGGTTTGATTTATCTAGACCTGAAAGAGGAATATTTAGATCTCCCACTATCATGGTTTTATTATCTATTTCCTTCTTGAGCTCTGCCAGTTTCTCCTTTATGAATTTGGATGCTTTGCCACTTGGTGCATACATATTGAGCAGTGTTATTTCCTCATTGTTTATACTGCCTTTAATCAGGATGTAATGACCTTCCCTGTCTTTTTTAATCACATCTATTTTTACTTTGGCTTTGTCAGAAATCATAATAGCCACTCCTACCTTCTTTTTCTCATTTGATGCCCAAAAGATTTTGCTCAAGCCCTTAACCTTAAACTTGTGTACATCCACCCGCCTCATATGTGTTTCTTGTAGACAACATATGGTAGGATTTTAGTTTCTGATCCACTCTGCTATTTGCTTCCGTTTTATGAGTGAGTTCATCCAATTCACATTCAGAGTTATAATTATCAGTTGTGCGTTCACTGACATTTTTGTATCCCCCCCAGTTCTACCCCTTTGTCTTACATTATTTCCTTTTAAACCAGTGGTTTGTTTTATGCCAGTAACCCTTGTCCCCTCCCTTGATTAACTTCCCTTTCTACCCCCTCCTTTATTATTACCCTCTTTTTATTTTTAAAGGCCTAATGAATTCCCTCCCCCTTCTTCTCCCCTCTCTTTTTTGACCTCCCCACTCCCCTGCTCCCCTTGGTTTATCCCTTCTGACTTTCTTAGTAGGGTTAGATAGAGTTTTATATCCCAATGGATATTATAGCTACTCTTCCCTCTCAGGGTTAATTACACTGTGAGTAAGGTTAAACATTACCTCTTAATGCTCTCTTCCTCTCCTTCTTATAATAGTATTTGTCCCCTCTCCTTCCCATGCCCTTTTTGTGTGTAATAGAATATCCTATTTTTCTTATTCAATCAAGTTTCTCTTGGTGTCCCCTACTATTCACTCCCCTCTTTCCCACCCCACCCCATATCATCTTAGACCATTTAGTATTCCACCCTCTCCCTATGAATTATTCTTCTGATCATTATATTAGTGAATACTATAGTAGTGAATAGAGTTCACTAAAGAGAATTATACATAGCATTTCTCCACATAGGAATACAGATAATTAGATCTTATTGAAGCCCTTAAAGAGGCAAATTTAAAAAATATGAGTTTTCTTTCTTTCCCCTTTGTTTCTTATTTATCTTTTCATGTTCCTCTTAATTTTTGTGGTTGGATAGCAAACTTTCCATTTAGTTCTTGTCTTTTCTGTGCAAATACTTGGAAATCTTCTATCTTGTTGAAAGCCCATACTTTCCCCTGGAAGTATATAGTCAGTTTCGATGGGTAGTTGATCCGTGGTTGAAGACCAAGTTCTCTTGCCTTTCTGAATATCATATTCCAAGCCTTGCAGTCTTTTAGTGTAGAGGCTGCCAGATCCTGTGTGATCCTGATTGGTGCTCCTTGATATCTGAATTGTCTCTTTCTGGATTCTTGTAAAAATTTTTCTTTTACTTGGAAGCTCTTGAATTTGGCTATTATATTCCTGGAGGTTGTCTTTTCTGGGTCTAGTGTAGAGGGTGATCTATGGATCCTTTCAATGTCTATATTGCCCTCTTGTTGTAGAACTTCAGGGC
>NW_025374266.1:0-3135 GCF_016433145.1 Gracilinanus agilis
GGAAGGAAGGAAGGAGGGAAGGAAAGGAAGGATGGAAAGAGGGAAGGAAAAGAAGGAAGGGAAGGAAGGAAAGAAAGGAAGGAAAGAACAAAGGAAGGAACAAAGGAAGGAAAGAAGGAAGAGAAAAAGAAAAAGAAAGACAGACCCAGGGCTCACACTTCTGGAGGGAATAAATCACAGACCCCATTTCTAGAGCTCCTTAAGAAGTTCCACAGTTCTTTCTTAGCTGAAGGCTGGCAAAGCCCTTTCCTCACAGTGACCCCCCCCCCCTTTAAAGTGTTGTCTTCCTCTTAGAGTGGGAGGTACGGGATCACATGACTAGGAAGTGTCTCTGAGCCCAGCACCCCTTCTTGGTGTTTTCCCCACAAAGATCCTGAATTATTCCATTGGATACAGGAAGAATATTGGTTTGGATACAGAAAGGGAACAGGGTTTGCTTATGTCTGGCCAGGATTAGGGTCTTTCCACTTGGGCAGTTTGGCCCAAGATCAGAACCCAAAGCCCTTTTTGGCCCTCCACCATGACTGGTATCCACACCACAAAGCCCAGTGCCTGGCACAAAGTGTTGCTGTTCGGTCGTGTCCCAGCTTTGGTGACTCCATCTGGTAAAGATACTGGAGTGCTTTGGCACTTCCTTTTCCAGCTCATTTTACAGATGAGGAAACTGAGGCAAACAGAGTGAAGTGACTTGCCCAGAATCGAGCAGCTACTAAGTGCCTGAAGCCAGATTTGAATTCAGGTCTTCCTGACTCCAGGTCCTGAGCACATAGATGGTTCTTAATAAATGCTTGTTGACTGACCAACCGTTCTTGTCGGCTAAGAAAATGAAAACATTGTTAATTTAACTTGTTTTTATTAAGCTCCAAATGCCAGCATGCACCAGGTGGGTAGCAGATCCTAGAGATTTTTTAAAAAGGAGAAAATATTTAAATCTCTGCCCTCATGGAGCTTACAGGCTACTTAGAGGCAGCTAAGTGAAGTGGCACAAGAGGCCTCAAGTCAGGAAGATTCAGGTTCAATGCTGGCACAGCCTCAGACACTACTGGCTGTGTGACCTTGGGCAAGTCACTTGATCTCTCCAAGATTCAATGACAGTATCCGTAAAATGAGAATAATAGTGGCCCCTGACTGCCAGGTGGGATTGTTGTGAGGATCAAATGAAATTATATCACATAGTCGGTGCTATAAAAGTGCTGGCTGTCATTACTGGGTAGCTAGGAAACTCAGTGGATAAAGTGCTGGGTCTGGAGTCAGGACAAATCATCTTCCTGAGTTCAAATCCAGCCTCAAACACTTCCTTGCTGTGTGACCCTGGGCAAGTCATTTAACCTGATCTACCTCAGTTTCTTCATCTGTTAAATGAGCCGGAGAAAGAAACGACAAACCAGACTAGCATCTTTGCCAAGAAAACCCCAAATGGGGTCAGAAAGAGTTGGATATGACTGAACAACTATTCCTCTGTAAACCTCAGTTTCCCTATCTGTGTGAATGTTTCCCGTTTTGTAAACACTTGCTTCTTCTGAAATTACTTTGGCTTTCCTTATCCGTAGAGATGCTGTTTTCCATTGGTCATAATAATATTGCTGTCATTCAGTTGTCTCCGTTACATCCCACTCTTTGTGCCCCCATTTGAGATTTTCTTGGTAAAGATACTGAAGTGGTTTGCCATTTCCTTCTCTGATTCCTTTTACAGATGAGGAAACTGAGGCAAACAGGGTTAAGTGACTTGCCCAGGGTCACACAGCCATTTTGCCATTGCCTTCTCTGATTCCTTTTACAGATGAGGAAACTGAGGCAAACAGGGTTAAGTGACTTGCCCAGGGTCACACAGCTATTTTGCCATTTCCTTCTCCAGTTGATTTGACAGATTAGGAAACCGAGGCAAATAGGGTTAAGTGTCTTGCCCGGGGTCACACAATTAGGCAGGGTCTAAGGTTGAATGTTCACTCAGGTCTTCCTGAGTCCATGCCTGATACCATCCACCGAGTCACCCAGAGCCCTTCCCAAGGCACGGTGCCAGGAAGAGACCCAGAGCTCCTGACTTCCTGACTTCCCTTGTTAACAAAGGGAGAAATGGACCCAGAGACAGAGGGACTTACCTAAGGTCACTAAGCCATTTGGAAGTAGATTTTTGGAGGTGGGAAGGAGGTAGTGAGTCTCATCAAAGTCTGCTCTACAGGACTAGTCAAATGAGAATGGGAATGGAAGTTGGGGGAATGCCCCCCCAAAGTCCAGGGATCAGCCCTGTTCTGTATCTGGTCCCCCCACTCAGCTTCCCTGCCTTCCTTTCTTTCCTTGTCCAATTCTGTTCTGTTCCCCAGCTCTCACTTCCACTGGGGTGTGACATTCTTTTCCTGCTAGTCACGTCCTTTCCTAACGTCTCCTTAGACCTCAGTGTGACATTCGTTCCCCCCTCCAACACCCCTTTAGCCTAATCTTTTTCTAATGAATCCAGCTAGGCAACACAGTAAATTATTACTGGACCTGGAGTTAAGATCTGAGTTCCAATCCAGTCCCAGACACTTAGTAGCTGTTTGACCCTGAGCAAGTCACTTAACCTCATCTGCCTCAGTTTTCTCATCTGTAAAGTGGGAATAATAACCCTTCCCAGAGTGGCGAGGCTAAAACGAGATGTTTGTAAAGGTGCCTTCCTGATTTTAAAGTGCTAACATTATTAATGAATGAGAGTCTCCTGGAAATGGGTGCCGACATCCTCATCCTGGTGGCTGTATCATCTCCTTCGGCCCCCCACAAACTTGGTGTGACGCCCCCCCCCTCCTCTGGATGTCTGTCCTCTTTAAGATCCCCTTGGAGCTCCTGGGACTCCTTTCCTTTGCTGGCTTCTCTCAAAGGTCCCTAAGAGCTGGGGGGGATCCCCTCGCCCCAGGGACCTTGTCCTCCTTTAAGGTCCCTTCCGATTGGGGTGTGACCCTCCTCCTCCTCAAAGGGGGAGAAGGCTCTTGGGGTGCTTAGCACAGAGCCGGGCACTTAGTGGGGGCTTTATCCATGTTTATAAATGGCTGAGGAAGGCTGGCTCAGCCTACCCTAGCCTGCCCCACCTAGGCATCGAGAGGGTAAAAGAGATCCCCCTTCCCCAGCTCCCTCTCCTCCCCTTCCCCTCTCCCCCAGTTTCCC
>NW_025374267.1:0-1071 GCF_016433145.1 Gracilinanus agilis
TCTGTGGGATTCACACCTCTCATCCTCTGAAGGTGTAAACTCTTATCAAAAGGATTCACAAGTTCCTGACTGATTGAGTTTCTGAGGGTGTGAAGTCTTTAAGTAAGTGATTTGTGAATTCTCTTACTTGTTGGGTTCTGGAGTTATCACTCATTTTAGCAAGTGACTTGCTTGAACTCCCTTAGTGTCTGGTGAGATACTAAGTAGGGGTACTAAAAGGAAGTCTGATTCCCTCTTCAGAGTCTAGTGAGGTACTAAGTAGGGGTACTAAAAGGAAGTCTGATTCACGATTCACAAGAGCATTGTGGGACTTAAAATGGATAACTCTGACTATATTAAAAATTGAAAAGGTTGTGTATACATAAAAAAATGCTACCAAATTTAGAAGGAAAGCACATAATTAGGGGGAAATTTTCATAGACAATCTCCCAGGTAGAGGTCTCGTATCAAAAATATATAGAAGACTTTGTCAAATTTATAATAAGAGCTATCCCTGAATTGCTAAATGGGCAAAAGCTATGAACAGAAGTTTTTGGGTGAAGAAATCAAAGCCATTTTGTACATGAAAAAATATGTACATGAAAAAATGCTCTAAAGCACTATTGATTAGGGAAATACAAATCAAAACAATTCTGAAATTTTCTCACACTCATTAGATTGGCTAAAATGACAAAACAGCAAAATGATAAATGGAGGGGATGTACAAATGTGATACACTGTTGGTGGAACTGTGAACTGATACAACCATTTTGGAGAACAATTTGGAATGATGCCCAGAGAACTATAAAACTCTGCATACTCTTAAACTTAGCAATACTATTGCTGGACTCATTTCCCCAGGAGATTAGGGGAAAAGTAGAAGAACCTTTATGTTCCAAAATATTTAAAGCAGCTATCTTTGTGGTAACAAAAAACTGGAAATGGAGGGAATATCCATCAGTTGGGGAATGCCTAAACAAATTATGATATATGATTGTGATAGAATACATGAAAGAAAGAAAGGAAGGAAGGAAGGAAGGAAGGAAGGAAGGAAGGAAGAAAGAAAGAAAGAAAGAAAGAAAGAAAGAAAGA
>NW_025374268.1:0-4376 GCF_016433145.1 Gracilinanus agilis
GGAAGGAAGGAAGGAAGTGGAAGAAGAGAAAGGGGAAGGAAGGGAAGAAATGAAATGCACATAGTTCTTTAAGGTTGGAAAATCACTTTGCATTTATTGAGGATTTGATTCTTATAATAACCTTGTGAGATAATTATATGTGATAGGTGCTATTACCTTTATTTTATAGATGAGGAAAAAAAGTGACACACTAATAATACTATTACAGTTTTCTTTGTTCATTTTAGATACCATGATAATCAATCTCATTTATAGAGAGAACAAGCATAAAAAATACTTTAGTCTTCCCATACAGTGAGATACCATAAATATGATTATACCTGTTGTACGGATGAGGGAAAAGAGGCAGAGAGTAAGTTAGGTGACAGAAGGAAAATATAACTCCCAGATGTTAATTAATTTACCTTTAATCAGTAGGTAAGAGTTGAGACTTGGGTCTTGGTACTGTGACTCCAAGGCCTGGGCTCTTTTCGTGATTAGTTGATAGGTGTAAATAGTATCATTGGATTATTTGCTCAGTGCCAATGGTATGATGAATGAGACAGCAAAAGTGATCCATTCTGTAGCCTATTAAAAAAGAGCCTTGCTCATTCAAGATGACCTCTGATAGGACACCAACAACCCTATCTTTCTGTTGCATGTTGAGAAAAATGAGAGGAACAGTTTTCCCTCATCTTTTCACTCCAGCAATGGAAATAATACATACATGTTAACTGAAGTGGATAATTCATGAAGATAAATTCCCTGGTGAGGGCAGCTGGGTGGCTCAGAGGATTGAGAGCCAGGCCTAGAGACAGAAAGTCCTGTGTTCACTTCTGGTCTCAGATACTTCCTGGCTATGTGACTCTAGGCAAGTCACTTAACTCCTATTGCCTATTCCTTTCCACTCTTCTCCCTTAGAACCAATACACAGTATTGATTCTAAGATAGAAAGTCAGGGTTTAAAAAAATAAAAAGATAAATTCCTTCTCCCCCATCAGGCCTCCTTGGTGCCTCTATAGCTATGATCCCTATAATTATCTCATGATCTTATAATTTAATTGATGTGGTGAACTCTAGGTGAGGAGATCTTTACCAATGAAACTGTACTATAACATGAAGTCTTGAGGAATTACTTGGGGCTTTGGAGAGTTTTTTGTTTGGGGGCACAAAGACAGAATACATGTGATGGATCTTGAAAGAGGACCTTCCTGACTCTAAAGTCAGTTCCTTATGCACTAAACTATGAAGAATCTCATAGATAAAACATTAACATATTTATGCATTTATTACTCAATCTTTTTTCTCTATTAGCACATGCATAATTAAATGCTCATACCCATCTGAACTCTATTTCTCTTTGAAGAAACAAGCTGGTAGCTAATTATATTTGTATATATTTTTTAATCTTAACTGAAAAATGTGGTCCCTTAGCATGTTCCCAAGTTTTTAAACAAGCTCAGTTTTATTTAATTCCTTACCATTTCTCAGAAAGACCAAGTAGGTTTTGGTTTGTGTTGCAGATGTTGGAGCCAGATTGCCAATAAACTTATTCTAATAGTGAACTTAACTCAGCTTATGGATGAATGTGATTATTTAATATTCTGAGCAATGCTTTTGGAGTGTACAGATGTTGAATGCTGTATGGGTGAATATTTCATTGATTATCCAGAGAATTAGGATTTATTTTACCTCCATGTATTTTTTTTGCAAGAAGAAAAAATTTATTACTATAAATCAATCATCCTAAGAAAAATGATAAAATGATGGAGAGAACATTTTATCATAGTCTGAAATGACTCACCAAGTAACTGGAGGAAATTGTCTTGGAAAAGTACTTCCTTGCTGTTGATCAAAATTGTCTGTTGTTATTGTTATTTGTGTAAAGTAATATTCATGTTATAAAACTATATTTATAGTTATTGGATTTTAGTAAAATCATTCCCTGAGAACTAGTTCCAGATAACTAGTAATCAAAGTTACTCTGGGGATGAGTGGGATCAATAGCTTTATAGCTCAGTAAAGTTATAAACATTCATTAAATTTAGGAGTTTTTACTTATTTCAGATCTGCCAAAAACACACAGCTAGAGAAAGCTTATATAAAACTCTTTTTAAACCCCAAAACACCATTAAGAAAATTAGACAAGGTCATGCTTAGGTCCCTTGTTGGAAGTGTAAGGGACCTAAGGTGTTTTTTAGTCTAACCTTCTTAATTATAGATGAAGAAACTGAGGCAGAGAGAGGTTTTCTTTTTTTGCAAGTATTGTTTTATTTTTATTTAAAAATGATTTTTAGTTAATTAATTTGGAATATTTTCCCATCTTTACATGATTCATGTTCTTAGAGAAGGGTTTTCTACATGTATGTTCTATTTCAAATTGTATGTGGAGCTAAGAGAAATATTTGAATATTTACAAATGTAGAAAATGTTAGATGCAAAGTGCTAAAGTATTTGTCAGTCAGTATCCAAAGAATTATACAGGATACTAGACATTTGGGAAAAAATAATTACTTCTTCCCTTCATATAGCTTATAATAGCATATAATATAGCAATATGTGATAATAGCATATAATAGCATATAGCATATGTTAACATATGCCTTAGTAATAAATTTATTGTATTTATTGAGGACTTTCTATGTGTAACACACTGGATAATATAACCTATGGCAGGCAGAGAAGTGTGAGCTATGGTTTATGTCTTTTAGTCACTGACCACAGGTAAAAGCATATTATAATATTTTATTTTGATTTTTCAATTTTCTCTTCGCTTCGATTTTTTTTGAGATCTAACACTAATTGGCATGTTTCAATGAATCAGTTCTGAAGCACTATTAAGTCCTCTATCCCTGCACCAGTTAAAGGCAAGATTAATCTTCAGACATTTGGTGTCCTTCCAACTATAACTGGCATCCATAGCCCTAGGTCTGTCTATAAGGGGAAAGTAGAAAGTAAATGACTCCTTCCTAGGATTAGAATTCAATGCAGTATCCAAAAAATAAGGACAGGCTAGAATGATGAGCCAAATAAGTGATTAAAATTAGCAATTAAGATTTAATAATAAGTATAAATATAAAGTTCAACATCTGAGTTTTTGAAAAAAATCAATTGTACAAATCTAGGATGAGGTATGTGTGGCTTGAGCAGTGGAATAAATACAGAGAAGATAACTCCTAGGAATGTATGATTAATCAATTGTAATGTGGTAAAAGGAGGAAGAGGAGGAAGAAGATAGACAGGAGAAGGAAGAGGAAGAAAAGGAATAGGAATCAATTGTAATGTGGTAAGAGGAGGAGGAAGAGGAGGAAGAAGATAGACAGGAGGAGGAGGAGGAAGAAGAAGAAAAGGAATCAGAGTCAATCAATTGTAATGTGGTAAGAGGAGGAGGAAGAGGAGGAAGAAGAAAAGGAATAGGAAATAGAGGAGGAAAAGAAGGAAAAGGAGAGTTGCCCAATAAAAGTGCTGTATAGAGTATACTGGGGAAAGAAAGGAGTGGTAAATAAGCTATTTAAAAGGGGAGAGACACCTGAGCATTGGAATAATTTGGAAATGAATATTTATTATGATTTAGATGATTGATAAACCATACAGGTCAAGGTGACCACAGTAATATCATATCTTTTGACCATGAAAATCTGGAAGACATTTTGCAGTTTAATTTGGTTTAAAAAATCAGCCTGATGGAGACAAACTAGCAAAGGATTTAAACTATCCAAGCAGAGGAGAGGTTTTTCTTTTCTCCCCATAAAGCAATTGAGGATCTTTAAGTTTTGTTTTCAAACCGTCTGTTTTTCATTATCCTTATCAGAAGGTGATGTTTCTGTCTGTCAGAATCAAGAGCAATGACATCTCCCAGATGATGCATCTTCACCTCTTCCCTAGAAAAGTCAATCCTTCTCAGGCTGGTTTGTTTAATAGATTCCAAGTCACACCACAACTCACCTGCAAGCACTAAGAACAGCAATTCCAGCCAAGTCAAGCTCGACTTTCAGCATCACAAACTCAATCGGCATGCAAGCTTTCCTTTAGCCCTCGTGCTTTCATCTCACTTATGGAGGCTCCCAGAGCAGAGGACAAGCTGTCATTGTTATGGTAGTAAACTTTTTATGCTTGGGCATATGTGACAACAGCAATCTTTTTTCCTCTCTCAGCGCTGAGCCATAGTTTAGAATAAAATTTTCAGGAAGGAGGTAAAAGAGAGATGGGGAGCCTGTCTCTTTTCTTTTCATCATTCTATCGTACACATTGATGCCGAGAGCTAGATGTGTATTTTCCCCCTTCTAGAAGCATTCTGATACATTTTCTCCATTATTCTTCATAGGTTAAAATAATAGGAGACAATGGTAGATATATATATATATATACATATATATATATACATATATATATATACA
>NW_025374269.1:0-5863 GCF_016433145.1 Gracilinanus agilis
GCCTTCCTGCCTTCCTGCCTTCCTCCCTCTCAACCTCCCTCCCTCCCTCTCTTTCTTTGTTTCTTTGTTTCTTTTTCTTTTTCTTCCTTCCTTCCTTCTTTGTTTGTTTGTTTCCCTTGCCTTCTGTCTTAGAATCCATATTGATTCTAAGTCAGAAGAACAATAAGGACTAGGCCAGTGATAATGAGCCTTTTACAGATGGAGTACCAGGCCCTGCCCGGCCCCCTTGACCCTCCCACCCCTTACCCCAGACAGGGGAGGGAGGAAGTACTCCCATTAGACTGCTGGGGAGAGGGGAGGGTGAAGTGAGGAATATCCTCAGACACATGGAGAGGGGGAGAGGAACAGCTCCTCCCTGGGTCCTTCTGACTTTCTAGTAATGAAGTCTGGTAGGTCACTGTAGGTGTGCCCACAGAGAGGGCTCTGCATGCCATCTTTGGCACACATGCCATAGGTTCACCATCACTAGACTAGGCAAAGAGAGTTAAGTGACTTGCCTGTAGTCACATGGCTAGAAAATATCTGAGGTCATATCTGAACCCAGGACCTCCTGTCTCTAAGCCTGACTCTCAATCCACTAAATTGACTTCTGAAGTGGATCTTTCTTTAACCAATTTTGTAAAATCTACACCATGTGTACCATATTGCATTGCATCCATAGATGTGTGTGTGTTCTTATGTCTGCTTGCGAACTATTCTTTTTTTATTATTATTATTATTAAACCCTTAACTTCTGTGTATTGGCTCATAGGTGGAAGAGTGGTAAAGGCTAGGCAATGGGGGTCAAGTGACCTGCCCAGGGTCACACAGCTGGGAAGTGTCTGAGGCCAGATTTGAACCTAGGACCTCCTGTCTCTAGGCCTGGCTCTCAATCCACTGAGCTACCCAGCTGCCTCCCTTGTGAGCTATTCTTAACTTCAACTAAAGTAGGTTACCCCAAATGAGGAGTCTCCCAAATTAGGCTAAATATAAACCCCCTGAGGGCAGAGACAGTTTTTTTTCATTTTCTCCTCCTATTCTCAGCACCTAGGACAATGAGCTCTTAATTCTTATTGGTTCGTAATGGATGGGGATAGAATGGATTGGATTATTTTGGGGTGCATTGGATTGTGTTAGATTAGACTAGATTGGGGAAAGCACAGTTTGGAAATTTCAACCTGATTGGAAACTTTAGGAAAAGGCTGATTTAGGAAACATTAGGAAACCATGTAAGTAAATGATTAACCATCACTATCTTTGGTGTTATGCCGCCTGGCTTGTAGTTTTGAGAGTGCCCCGTGGTTTTAGTAACAAAATGTTTTGCCTTCCAGGAGATTGGTGGAATAGCTGTGAACTCTAAAGGCTGCTGATGGGCTGGGTGGGAGGCCACAGAATATAAATTGGGAGCACTTAGTTCTGGAAGAGAGAGAAAGACTGCATTGCATTGGAGGGGAAATGCTGCTCATGTTTACTCCCCAACTCTGGACAAATATTTTTGGCTATTCTCCCCCAATTTACATTGAGGCTAACATAAAGAGAAAAAAAGGTTGGGGAGTAGATGGAAGCAAGGAAAAAACAAGTCAAGGTTTCATGTAATTGCCTGAAATACCGAAACTGGACAATTAAATTGCTATCACACCAAGGAAGAGTAAAGTTTCTCTTCTTGAAACTATAACCTTGGATTCAAAATTTAGATGTTAACCAGAACCTAAGGCCTCTGCTTTAAAAAGTTGGCCATCATTTCCAATCATTTAGGCTAGTCAGTCAAAAGCATAGGTTATCCATTCAAATTTATATTGTACTCTGGAAAATAGGTGCTCTTTATCCACAAGGTTTTTTCATGGCTAAACTTTTTGAGTGATGTGAAATTAGAATTTTGTACCCCTGGACTTCATTTCCCAGCATTCCTCTTTCATCCCCACATTTTGTAGATAAAAGTTTCTGTAACTCTGCCCTCTCTCTCTCTTCTCCCGCTTTCATAGTCTGAGAAACTGCTCTTTATTCAGGCTATCATTTTCCTCTGCTTCAAGTGATTATTAATAAATCTTATAAAATATAATACTTGCAGAATTGGATATTAATTTTTAATCTTACAGTGATTATGGATTTCATCTGGAGGCCTTTCAATGTGAATGCAGCACAATCAATGCCATCCTCAAATAGGACCATCTGGATAAATTCACTATTTAAAGGGAATCCCTGGGGAGCAGCTGGGTAGCTCAGTGGATTGATATCAGGCCTAGAGACCAGAGGTTCTGGGTTCAAATCTGACCTCAGACACTTCCCAGCTGTGTGACCCTGGGCAAGTCAATTAGTCCCCATTGCCTAGCCCTTACCATTCTTCTGCCTTGGAACCAATACACAGTATTGACTCCAAGACAGAAGGTAAGGGTTTAAAAAAAATAAATAAAAATAAAGGGAATCCCTGGGGCATTGTGGCTCAGTGGATAGTCAGGCTAAAGATGGAAGGTCTTGGGTTCAAAGTTGACCTCAGACACTTCTTGACTATGTGATTGTGGGCAAGTCACTTACCCTGCCCTTACTACTTTTCTGCTTTGGAACCAATTGACTCTAAGACAGAAGCTAAGGTGTTTTTTGTTTTTTTTTAAAGGAATCTCTCCTTGATTTGGACTCTGAGTTTCATCTCCTCTACATCAAAAGCAAATACCTTTGTACAACACAGAGCATATATATATATATATATATATATGCACACACACACACACCAGTTTTGTGCCTCCATTTAATGATCAGAAAATCGTTGAAAAAGGTTATCTCTGTTATAATTTTCACAAAAGCTTGTACAACTTTGATCTATGCATACGAAACACCTTGTTGGAAGAGAGCCTTTAAGTCTGTCTATGCAATCAGAAGTTTTTTAAAAGGGGCAACTATGGGGGCAGCTGGGTGGCTGGAGAGGAGGTCTAGGTGGATGGAGAGCCAGGTCTAGACATAGGAGTTCCTCGGTTCAAATCTGGCCTCAGACATTTTGTAGCTGTGTGACCCTGGGCAAGTCACTTAACCCCCATTGCCTAGCCCTTACTGCTCTTCTACCTTGGAACCAATATACACTATTGATTCTAAAATGGAAGTAAGGGTTTAAAAAATGGGGAGGGGGCAACTAGGCAGCACAGTGGATAGAAAACAAGGTCTATGGTCAGGAGAACCTGTACTCAAAAGTGGCCTCAAATACTTACGCCCAATTGCCTCTCCCTGGCTGTTCCTCTATCTTAGAATTGATACCGACAGAAGGTAGGGTTTATTAAAAAAGTCTTTAAAAATTCATTTATTCATTGAAATGCTACTATGCACTTGACACTGTGATAGGTGCTAGGAATATAAAACCAACAGTTCCTGCACTCAAAGAACATATTCTTTGGGGAGCAACATGTATACAAATAAGTAAATACAAAGTAATTTCAGAGGTAAATTAGGGCAGAGGGGACCAGCAACTAAGGAGAAAAAGATAAGCTTTGTGCAATAGTATTGAGTTGTACCTTGAAGGAAACTAAGAGATGAGGGGACGGAGGGAGAACATTTCAGGCGTGGGGTATAGCCCGTACAAAAACTCAAAAATAGGAGATAGATGGTCATATATGCGGAACAGCAAGTAGGCTAGTTTGATGGGGCATTATAATTCATGAGAGGGAGTGATTTGCTATAAACCCAGAAAGGCAGGGTAGAAAAGGGCTTTAAATGGCAAGTAGAGAAGTTGGTATTTTATCCTATGGAATTTCCAGAACTTTGTGATCAGGAAAGTAGCATAACTGTGACATAGTCAGACTTCAGAAATATTAATTTTGTAGGGGGAAATTTTGTAAGAGGAAAAAGATTTGAGATGAAGAGGCAAATTTGGAAGCTATTACAATAGTCCAGGTAGAAGTGATGAGAGTATGAACTAGGGTGGCAGCTGTATGGGTAAAGATAAGAGCATGACTGTGAGAGATATCATGTGACTGTGAGAGATGAAATCATCAGAACTTAACTGGATATGAGAAGGGGGAGATGAAGGAGAGAATTGTTAGTGATGACTTCAAGGTTGCTCTAGTTAATAAATAATCTTGTATTCTTTATGCCTTTCAGTCAATCGTATGGTGGTAAAGGTATGGTATAGTATAGAATATCACTTTTGAAAGTCTGTCTTTTCTCTTATAATACACTTATCAAGAATGCCCTTAATAGAAGATACCCATCAATTGGGGAATGGCTGAACAAGTTGTGGTATTTGATTGTAATGGAATATTATTGTGCTATAAGAAATGATGAGCAGGATGCTTCCAGAAAAACCAAGAAAGACTTACACTGATGCAAAGTGAAGTGAACAAAGCCAAGGAATCATTGTATCCAGTAACAATATTGTACGATGATCAACTGTAATGACAGCTATTCTCAGTAACAAAGATCTAAGACAGTTGCAAAGGAATTATGCTGTACACCTCCAGAGAAGGAAGTGATGGGATCTGAATGCAGATTGAAGCATCCTTTTTTTTTTTTAACTTTATTTTTCTTCTTTTTTTGGTCTGTGTTTTTTTTTCCAAAATATGACTAATGTGGAAATATATTTTGCATGACTGCACAGGCATAACCTATATCACATTGCTTTCCATCTGAAGGAGGGAGGAGGGAAGAGAGAAAGGCAGAGAATTTAGAACTTAAATTTTGAAAAATGAATGTCAGGAATTTTTACATGTAATTGGAAAAATAAAACATTTATTGGAAAAAAGAGAATGCCCTCAATAGATGTATAGTTTATTTTCATAAGAATTTAAATAGATGGGAAAGGAATATATCTTGTACAGACATATCAATGGAAATTGAGTTTTGCCTAGAATTTAACAGGAGAAAGAGAGCAGGGGG
Organism: Gracilinanus agilis; assembly: GCF_016433145.1. Classification (NCBI taxonomy): domain Eukaryota; kingdom Metazoa; phylum Chordata; class Mammalia; order Didelphimorphia; family Didelphidae; genus Gracilinanus; species Gracilinanus agilis. The sequence continues at coordinate 4,837 of NW_025374269.1, forward strand.
AATGGCCTTTGGGAATTTGGAAAATTATTTTAATGACTCCAAGCTTCTCTCTGAAACAATGGCCTGTCTTTTTATTTTATTTATTTTTAAAGCCCCTACCTTCCATCTTAGAATCAATGTTATGTATTAGTTCCAAGGCAGAAGAGTGGCAAGGGCTAGGTAAACAGAGGTAAGTGACTAGCCCAAAGTCACACAGCTAGGAAATGTCTGAGGCCAGATTTGAAACCAGGTCCTTCCAACTCTAGACTTAGCTCTCTATCTGCTGTGTTACTTAGCCACGCCCCCCGCTCTGGTTTTTTATTTTAAAAATCTATTGCTTTAACATGCCAAACTACCAATTCTGATCTATTCTATCATCTGACCTTGCCCATGACAAAATTAGATCCCCAAATCTCAGAGTCCCTAGGAAATAAATAGGCTTAAGATAAATGTTTGACTATGGCAGCTTTATAAGCTTCTTTATTAGAGCTTTGAGGGCAAGCATCCTCTTTTGTTCTTTTTTGTATCTTTCCTTAGGGTCTAGTATAGTACTCTGATCAAAGTTCAGGCTTACTAAATATTTTTTGAATGGAGCTAAGAAAGTAATACTAATATATATATATATATATATATATGTGTGTGTGTGTGTGTGTGTGTGTGTGTGTGTACACACACATATATGTATATATTAAAAAGGATCACTTAAGCAAACATTTCATCAGTGTCCATTCAGACTCTTTTTGGCATCTGGGAGCTGGATCCGATAATCTCTCAAGAGACTCTTGCACCTTTCTGATTTTATGGTTTTCCTCCATTGCAGATTTGTAACCACACTGAAGCATTTGCGGCACTGTTCCATCCAGGAATGCCCAGGGCCCTAGAACTCCTCTCATTCCCCCCCCCCCCCACATCAGATATTGACTTTAAAAAAATTCCTTACTTTTCATCTTAGAATCAATATTGTGAGTTGGTTCCAAGGCAGAAGAGCCATATGGACTAGGCCAGTGATGGTGAACTTTTTAGAGATGGAGTGCTGGACCCCACCTCA
>NW_025374270.1:0-3622 GCF_016433145.1 Gracilinanus agilis
CTCCCCCCTCCCTTCTCTCTGTCTCTGTCTCTCTCTCTCTCCATCTATCTTTCCACTATCAATCTCTCTCCATCTGTCTGTCCTTCCGATTGTCTCTAACTCTCTCTAGCCTTCTGTCTATTTGTCTCTCTCTCCCCTCTGTATATGGCCTCCACTTTATTCCAGAAAATTATGATGTTTCCACTTTCCGCTTTGTAACCCAATAACACAACTTCTGTCTTGTGTAGCCAGGGGCTCCTGGGCTCTCGGCCCAGATAGTGTTGCTATGGAGATGGAAGATTCAAGCAGACACCATCCCAGAGTTCCCCAGTTGATGACATCATTTGAACTTGGCTTTCTGGGACTATGTGTGAACTGGGGAGAGAATTCTGGGAGAGAGAAACCAGAAGAAGCAAGTTTAGCTGACTCTAGCTGGTGTCACACAGGTTGGCTAGGGCGAGCAGTGTGCCCGCCTTCTTTATTCCTCTCCTCCTGAGGTAGGAGTGGGCTGCTGCTGCCATCCAGAGTGCTCAGAACTGGGAGGTGCCCTAAGGAGAGTCGAGAACCAAGGACACTCTGTGAGACCCAAACGAGATGTCCTGGGACGTCCCCCTATTCCTGACTTTGTTCTGGGTGAGGGAGCAACTCCTCCACATCTGCCCAATTCCTCCAAGCTCTGTCTTCCCTCCCTTCCCGGGAAAGGGAAGAGTCAGAGTAAAGGGAAGTGAATTCGGGCTTTGCACCATGAACCTCAGGCTTCTGAACCAAAGAGCAATTCTAGACACTGGAGGCAACCAGTGGCACAGTGGAAAGACTACTGAACCTAGAACCAAGAGGACTGGAGTTCAAATCTAGCTTCAAATGCTGACTAGCTGTGTGGCTCCAGGCAAGTTGCTTGACCTCCATCTGCCTCAGTTTCCTCAACTGTAAATAATAGGTCTTACCGCCCAGGGTTTCTGTGAGGCTCCATTAAGTTAATATTTATAAAATTCCTTCACTGCATGTTGCTTCCTGGGTGAGAAGAAAAGGGCTCAAGCAGTGCCAGGAGTGAGATTTGTGCCCGGACTTCCCCATGCTTTCAGGTTGCATGTTCTCAAATGGGAGGGTGCTCCGTCTTCGCTGCCCTAACCAAGGATCCAAATCCAGGGGCTGAAGTGGCTCTGAGGACTGACCTCAGCACCAAGGAGAGGGCAACGAACATAGTTCCATCCTCTCCGGTTAATATTTTCAGAGGGTTGGTAGCTGCCCAGGACCATTCAAGCCCAGTGATGGAGCTGACTTTCAGCACCTGCTCATGGCACTCAAGTGAGCTCACAAGATGGTGGGAGTGAAATCTGTGGAAGAAACCAGTCCCTCCCCTGCCAGAGCGAGGGTTCACTGGGGCCAGGTAGGAGGTGAGACTCTAAAACTACAAAAGTAAAAAAAGCATCCCATGCAAAAGATGTTCCACAGCTCTGAACAAAGAAGCAGATAAAGGGAGAGTTGAAGCCTTTGTGAATGTTCAAAAAAGGAAAGGCTCAAGGAAGCACCGATAAGCAGGACAGCTTTGAAAGTCACACGTGGAATGGCTTAAACATTTAAAGGGCAAGTAAGCTCTTTGTAATCCGATTGTGGTTTCAGGCACAATCCTCTTTTTCTATTTTACTTTGTCCGGGCAGCTGGGTAGCTCAGTGGACTGAGAGTCAGGTCTAGAGATGGGAGGTCCTGGGTCCAAATCTGGCCTCAGACACTTTCCAGCTGTGTGACCCTGGGCAAGTCACTTGACCCCCATTGCCCACCCTTACCACCCTTCCACCAAGGAGCCAATACACAGAAGTTAAGGGTTTAAAAAAAAATAAGTCATCCAATCTATTTTACTTTGTCTTAGGAAATGCTCGTTTTATGTCTTTTAAGTTAAACTAAAAAATTTTTTTAAAGAATATAATCTTCTTGAGGGCAGAAAATGTCTACTTTTCTACTTGCATCCTCAGCACTGGGCACAGTGCTTGGCACATAGTAAGCACTTGATAAATGGCTTTTTATTCACTCGTTCATAGCTCACTGCCCTTTTATTTATATCATCTAATTGTTCTTTATAGGACACCCTAATTGTGTGATCCTGTGCAAGTCACTTGACCCCAATTGCCTAGCCCTTACCTCTCTTTGGTCTTGCCTGGCCCGTACTGCTCTTCTGCCTTGGAATCAGTACTTAGTATTGATTCTAAGACCCAAAGTAAGAGTTCAAAACAGAAAAAAAATATCCAGAGGCCACTGATTTCCCATCATTCCCCTTTTTTTTTAAACCCCCACCTTCCATCTCGAAGTCAATACTGTGTATTGGCTCCAAGGCAGAAGAGTGGTAAGGGTAGGCGATGGGGGTCAAGTGACTTGCCCAGGGTCACACAGCTGGGAAGTGTCTGAAGCCAGATTTGAAACTAGGACCTCTCAATCCACTGAGCTACCCAGCTGCCCCCACCATCATTCCCTTTTATAAAGCCTGTACTCTCCCTTAACTGTATCGCTCATCCCTTTCCTCTTCTCCACCTTCCTTCACTCATCCTAGGATTTCCCACCTCCTCGCCTTTCCTCATACCACTCACTCCTTCCTCTTGGCTGTTCACCTACACACACCAGCTTCCTCATATCCTGCTCTTCAAATCCTCCCCAGCCTTCCTGGCTTCGCTCGGGTTCCGTCTCTCACAGGAACCCTTCTGAAGCCCAGAGCCGGGAGTCCTGCATCGCCCCCTCCCCTAGAGCTGTCTTTGTTCCTCTCTCGAAGGCACTTAGACCTCATTTTCCTGGGATTCTTGGGCCCTCTTTGTCTAAACTGCTGGAGGTGGTTCTGGGTTTTTCCAAGCTGATGGTGCCAAGCACTGGGCCGAGTACAAACAGGAAGGAAAGGGATGCCTGCTCTCAAAGAGCTCCCATTCTCCTGGGGAAAGATTGAGCTGCCAGTCAGATGGAAAGGTTCTGTGGTCCTTGGAGTCCTCCCAGGGACAAAGAAGACGTTAATGCCTCGTCTTTCCGGTCATTTCCGTGGATAAACTTCTGTTTTAGATGCTGAAAGAGTGGACGGAACCTAGGGCTCTGGGAGCAAATCTAGGAAAATCAATTGGCCACTATCAGCCTCGGTTTCCTCAACTGCAAAATAGGGATAATAATACCTCAAGAAGCCGTGTGAAGGCAGCTAGATGGCTTGGCAGACAGAGAGTCAAGCCTGAAGATGGGATCCTAGGATTTAAATCTGGCTTCAGCCACTTCCTAACTGTGTGACCCTGGGCAAGTCATCTTATCCCAGCTGCCTAGCCCTTACTGCCCTTCTGCCTTGGAACCAATATTTAATATTGATTCTTTTTTTTTTTAACCCTTAACTTCTGTGTATTGGCTCCTAGGCAGAAGAGTGGTAAGGGTGGGCAATGGGGGTCAAGTGACTTGCCCAGGGTCACCCAGCTGGGAAGTGTCTAAGGCCGTATTTGAACCTAGGACCTCCTGTCTCTAGGGCTGATTCTCAATCCACTGAGCTACCCAACTGTCCCTTTAATATTGATTCTGACAGGGAAGGTGAAGGTAAAGGTGAAGGAAGAAGAAGAAGAAGAAGAAGAAGAAGAAGAAGAAGAAGAAGAAGAAGAAGAAGAAGAAGAAGAAGAAGAAGAAGAAGAAGAAG
>NW_025374271.1:0-3464 GCF_016433145.1 Gracilinanus agilis
CATATCATATTATAATATAAAAGCATAATAATTTATAATAAAATTAAAATAGAAAAAAAGAATTTTAAAAAAGAGTCGATGCTAAGTATCAGTTCTAAGGCAGAAGGACTTGTCCAGGACCACACAGCTAAGAAGTGTCTGAGGCCAGATTTGCTTCTAGTATCTCCTATCTCCAAGCCCATAGTAGATACTCAAACATCACTTTCTATGATCTCAGCATCTACCTTACCAGTTGCTATTGCCTCCCCTCCCACTCCTGCCTTTGGAACCACTTTGTATTTATTTGGTACATACTTATATATGTACATGATGGAATATAAGCTCCCTGAGAGCACGGACCCGGTGTCTGGCACATAGTAGGGGCTTAATTAATGCATGCTTACTGATTGGTTGTTTGCTTCCAGGAGGAGGTGCTGTGGGGTAAGACCCGAAAGGAGCTGGAGGCATTCCTGTTTTCAGAACCTATCCAGAACTGGGAGCAGGGCAGCATACACTGTCTGGGGGAAGTCTTGTGGTCCTCCATGATCCAGTTGCACAGCTGCCACATGGAGGTAATAATGCCCTGGCCCCTCTACCACCATCTGGACACTGGACACTCCAACCTAGGTTAATCACTGGGCTTCTAGCCAGGGAGAAAATTTTCTCATTTAGGGTCTGTTGCTCTTTGTTATATTTCAATATGCCCATCTGTAAAATGGACACAATAATTTTAGATCCCAACCAAAGCTAAAGACAATGAAGAATATTGCCTTTAAAGTCAAAGGACTTGAGTTCAGATCCCTCCTCTGACTCTTACTACCTGTGTGACCTTGGGCAAGTCACTTCACTGTCTTATGACTCAGTTTTCTCATCTGCATGCTGACAGAATTTCCCCAGTGAGTCCCTAATGCGGCATAAGACTAGATGACCTCTAAACTCTGCCCACCTCCAACTCTGAATCTGTGGTCCAATACCCATTGGCCTGAGGCATCACCCTGAAAGGAGGCAAAAGGAGACCTTTCTAAGGATGAAAGCTGTCCCAAAGTGGAATGGGCTGCCTGGGGAGGCGACGGGTTCCTTCTCCGTGGAGATATTTGAGCAGAGGCTGCCAATTGTGGGGATTTTTCAGTGGCTAGTTCAGACTAGTCAGAATGAGGGTCATGGAGGTCCCTGATAGCTCTCAAAATTCTGTGATTCAGCACATGCTCAGACACACATACCTCAGGAGGAAGAGGAGCCTCCCCAGGAAAAAGAGGAAGGCCCCAAGGGAACCAAAGAAGGCTAGAAGGGGAGGTCCTAGACTAGGGAGGGTAAAGAAAGACACTCCCCAGAGAGGGAGGGAAGAAGGCCAAAAGAGAGGGCACATCCAAGTCAGATCTGCCCCCAATCCAACAGGGAGAGTTTTGAGAGAAGGATCCTGTGCCACCCAAATTCTGCCAGCAGGCACAGACTTTGCCCCCATTGCCAACAGACTTTCCCCTCTTCCTGCAGGAGCCAGCTGAGATGTACCTGGTACTTTTTCCTGCCCACATTCTGGCTCTGTCACTGGCCCTTGAGCATCAAGCTTTTGTCTACCAGGTGAGCCTTCCTCTTCCTCCTGTATTCCTTTGCCACCTCCCTCTCCTATGCTCCCCGCTTGGCCTTTGACCTGTGTGTTTGGTTCTGGGGAGCAAAGGCGAGGGGTGGATCAGGTAAGGGCAGCCGCTGTAGCCAGGGTAGGACAGTGATGATCTGAAAGGGAGGGGAAAAGAACAAAGCTTTGTTAAGTGCCTTCTATGCACCAGGCACGGCATTATTATCATATCATATCATATATTGATCCAAATATATCCACTATATATCCAAAAATACAAATAACAATATAATATATAATATAAAGATTATCATTTGATTCTCACAACCCCCTTAGGAGTCACGTGCTCTTGTCACAGTTTGTGTTTTCACTGTTTTTTACAAGGTTAGCCATTTTTTAGTTGAGGCAGACAGAAGTTAAGTGACTTGCCTAAGGTCAGTCTGTGTCTGAAGTCATATTTGAACTTGGGGCTTCTGGACTCCAGGGCCAGAGTTCTATCTATTGGACCAACCTAGGGCTAGCCCACAGCTCCCTCCCTTTGTCTCTTCCCAGAGCCATAACTAAGGGAGGCAACCAGGAATTTGTCCCAGGGCATCAAAACTTAGAAGGCAGCCCTTGTTACAGTTGCATTTAGCACCTATTTGGCAAGAGCAATTAATTAAAATATGAAGTGGACAGATGGCTTCTCCTCCCAGAAATGTTCTAGGACACTCTTTCCCTAGGAGTTAGCTTGGAGTTTCTGCCATAGGGCCAATGGGCCAGGGCTTAGAATCTTAAAGTAGTGTTTCATGCTGCTTGCATTCTCAAGATTTCTAGTTATAGCTCTGTTGTTCCTTATCCCTCCAAGTATGGTTCTAACTCTTGAGGCCAGTGAGAACAGGAAGGAGAAAACTAAAGAAATCCAGGGCCCCAGATCTCTAAGCACCGCAGAGGGGGTTCAAGAAGATTGGCTAGGGTCAGAAGAGTGGAAGCTACATCTCATTCCTGCCCACAGGGACTTCTTCCCCTCACAGGGCTGAGGGTGAGAGAGCACCAGGGTGGCCAGAATGGGTTTGACATCTCTGGTAAGTTCTTTTTCTCAGAGGTTTTTAGACAATCACAGCCACTCCCTTCTTGGAGTAAATAGGAAATTCTATGCCCAGTGATGGGTCTAGAGGACAGAGAATCAGGGTCCTCTGCCATCTAGAACAGAGATTCTAATCTGGGATCCATGAGCAAAAAACACTTAGATAACTATATTTCAATATAATTGATTTCCTTTGTAATCCTAAGTATTTTAGTCTGTTTGCTTAAAATAAAGGGGTCCCTAGCTGCCAACGGTAGTGCTCCACACCTGTGCTGACCACTCCTGGGGAGGTGGAAGCTGGAAGATTACTTGAGTTCAAGAGCTCTTGTCAGCTGTACACTAAAACAGTCTGATGTCTACACTAAGTCTGGCACCACTCACCTGGCTACCTAAGGGAAAGGCAAAGAGGCCTACATCAGAAAAATGGAGCAGATCAGAGCTTCCATTTGACAAGTATTAGGACTAGGCCCATGAATGGCCACTGTACTTCTAGCCTGGGTGAATTAGGGAGACTCACAAAAAAATTAAATGGGTGGAAGGGATAGTGTGTGTCCATAGATTTCATCAGCTTGCCAAAAGGGTCCTTCATAGAGAGAGAGAGACAGAGAGACAGAGAGACAGAGAGAGAGAAAGAGAGAGAGAGAGAGAGAGAGAGAGAGAGAGAGAGAGAGAGACAGAGAGAGAGAGACAGAGAGAGAGAGAGAGACAGAGACAGAGAGACAGAGACAGAGACAGAGACAGAGAGAGACAGAGAGAGACAGAGAGAGACAGAGACAGAGACAGACAGAGAGAGACAGAGAGAGAGACAGAGAGACAGAGACAGAGAGACAGACAGAGAGAGAGAGA
>NW_025374272.1:0-6123 GCF_016433145.1 Gracilinanus agilis
GAAGAGGGAGGGAGGGAGGAAAGAAGGGAGGGGAAAAGAAGGAAAAAATGAAGGAATGAAGAAAGGAAGGAATGAGGATTAAATATACTTTTAATTTAACTAATAAAAGTTGCAGCCATTGGAGCAAATACTACAAAATCAGGGAAGTAAAAGGCCAGTAAATGAACCCAAGGGAGGATTACAAATATTGTACCCTGCTTTATGGGCTAGGCTCAGGTAACCAAATCAATAAGCATTTATTGGGTATCTGTGCTGGGCTCAGAAGATATAAAGTAAAATAAATACATATTGACTTCTGGAGAGAAAATGGAGAAGGCAATAGCTTCTTTGAAGAAAACTAGTGATTCTAAAAGTCAGAGGAAGATGGGGACAAGGGAAATTGTCTACTTAAAGTACTAACTGATGCAATTTTATACATAAGGAAAAACAAGGAGGCCAATTTTGTTGAATGATAGAATGTATGAAGGAGAGTGATATATAATAAACCTAGAAATGTAAAGTGGAGCTTCATTGTCAAGGGCTTTAAATGTCAAAGAAAATTTGTGTCTGATCTTAGGAACAATAGGGAGCCACTGGAGTTTACTAAGCCAGCAAGTGACTTCATCTGATTTGTACTTTAGGACTATAACTTTAGTAGCCATGGAGGGATGGGAAGACCAGTTGAGAGAGCTGAGAGTCAACTGTATATAGATTAAAAAAAATCAACCATTCAGGTCACTTAAACAATAGAAGTGACCAAGTGAAAGAGTACAGCAAGAAAAGAGGAACCAGGAGAGTCTTGGGGTCTATCCACAGTAAGAAACAGGGACACTGACAATCTATGCCTAAGATCCCGTATTAGGTATGAGGAATATAAAGACAAAAATAAAATCAGTCTGCTCTCAAGGACCTCCACATTCTCCCCTGAGGAGGAGAGTACATCATATAATTAATAATTACAAGGGACTTTAAGGAGACTAAGTGGACTAACACTGTTAATGCTAGGGAGGTAGGGCGGAGAATAAGAGTGGGAAGGGACAAGAAAGACTTAATAGAAGAAGTGCAATATATGACTCAGGATTAAGAAACTCAAAGGACTTATTACAATCTAGCAGTGTGACATAAATACTTTCTTTTTGAAAAAAGATTCAGAGGAGCTGGACATGGAAAGATCTGAACATGACCAAAAAATTGAAATTGATATTTCCAGGCAAAAAATGAATGGATGCTGATGAAAGAGCCATTTCAGAATCAGCTCTCTGCTTACAATCAGACTATCAATTGTTAGAGCAATGGTCAAAATCAACCCAAATTAAAAGAAAAAGATAAAGATGAGATGATGTGGCATGTAATTATCCATCTGATGTTTCTATTAAAACCAAAAAATGGGAAGCTGACACAGAAAAAGAGAGCCATGTGAATTATCACCATTTACTATAAAAATCTAACCAGTCTAAAGTAGTGACTATGCTGCGGGAGTCAAAAGGGTCTTTGTTTCCCCTTAGCTAAGAAACATTTCATCTTCTTGCCACATGGGGATGTATGACAACCAGTAAAGAATATCAACTTTTTTGCAGTTGTTCTTAAGGAAGCTGAAGGAAGATTATGAACTGTATTCCAACACAAAATTGCAGAGTGGAAAGAAAAGCCAGTCCACAAAATGCTTGACATAAGATCAATTGAACTGTATCATCTCAAAAGCATTTAAAGATTAAACTGGAAGATAACAAATAGAAGATAAATGTAACAGACCTGCAAGCATTGATGACAAACTAATCTTTACCAGTGATAATGGAAACACCACAATAAGACTTTAATTAGATACTTTGTGATTAAATGGAGAATTGGAAATGATACAAAGATTAGAAAAGCAGCTGGACCAGATCAAGTATATAGATCAGTACTTTGATGACTAGTTGATCACATCTGTATGAGAATTTCCTTTACTCCTTTTCAATATAGGCATACATCTTATAGAGACTTTCCTCTAAGTCTGCAGAAGTATCAGCAGAAGACCCAAGCTAATGTTTGTTTATCCCTATCATTATCCATAACCAGGCCACCTCCCTTTCTATTTATATACATTTCTGATGACTTCCTTTATTGTATTTTTCCAGAGCAATGTTTTGCTAGTAAGTGACTATATATATTATATATATGATATATATAATTTATGTTAGAGGTGATACAATTTTAAAAGCATTGAGAGATCAATTCTTAAGATAGCTGAAAGAGATTAGATAATGGAGTATCCCAGATGCTCCTGTTTATGGAAGATATTGTGCAACAAACTCCAAAACAATAGTTGTTGTTGTTGTTGTTGTTTTTAATGAGATCCATAATCACTGGAAGGAGTTTAATTGAACAAGTCAAGTCACACGAGAAAAACCAAGTGGATGATGAATGCCTATTGTTCAGATTATGACATACAACTATACATGACTGTTTTAGTTAGTCCATCCTGTCTTGGATCTATGCTATAATTTAACAATGAGCTAGACTGGAATTTAATAAAAAGAAGAAATAGGTCTGGGTTGCAATTGGGAAGCTGTCCAGTACTTTCAGTGATACTAAAGAGTTCTCTGGCACACATACACAAAAGTATAATTTTAATGTTAATATTCTTCCAGTGATACAATATTGCTGTAAATTATAAATAGTAAAATCTCCAAAGAATTAAAATCACTGATGTCTCAAAGAGTTAGGAAGTTTAGTGCAAGACTCTGACACAAGTACAGACCCCATCAGCTTGGATGACTGACTCTATGGTATCTTATTTCTAGGAAAATCATGATGACATGTAAGGGAAGTTGATTCAACAAGCATTTAATAAGCGCCAACTATGTGCTGAATGGTAAACTGGGAATAGAAATAGAAACACACACACATCCCCCAAATGATTAGTCTCTGATCTTAAGAAGCTCGCAGTCCAATAAGGAAAGCAACACACAAATAAATATGTACAAACAAATTGTGGGGGTGTGTTTGTACATATAATAAATTACAGATTGTTTCAGAGGGAAGAGGCAAGAGTTAAGGAGAATGAAGAAAGGCTTCATATAATAAGAAGGATTTTAATAGAGGCTTGGAGGAAGTCAGGACAAACAGGAGGTAGAGATAAAGAGGGAGAGAATTTCAGATATGTAGCAATGAAAAGGCACAACCAGCAGATGTAATAACATACTCAAGAAATAGCAAAAAGGCCAGTTTTACTAGAGAACAACATATAGAGAGGAGAGTAAGATATAAGACTGGAAAGGTAGAGAGAAGCCAATTTGTGAAGAATTTTAAAGGCAAAATAAGGGATTTTATATTTGATGGTATTGAATACAGTGATAATATAGTTAGACATGTACTTCCAGAAGATCACTTTGATATCTGAGTGAATGATGATCTAGAATGGGGAGAAATTTAAGTCAGGGAGATCAAATATAAGGTTATTAGAGTCTAGTCATGGTTTAATGAGGACACCCTTGGATGGTGGCAATGTCAGAGAAGTATATAAGAAATGCTATGAAGGACTTCGTAACTAATTGAATGGCTGGATGGTAAGGTGAGAAAGAGTGAGGAATTGAGCACAACGCCTTGGTTGTAAGCCTGGGTAAACTGGGAAGATGGTGGTGCTCTCAACAAAAGTAGGCAAGTAGGTAGAGGGGTGAGATTGAAGGAAAAATAACATGTTAAGTTTGGGACATGTTGAATTTAGGCTATATTTTGAAATCCAGTTCAAAATGTCCAGTAGACAGTTGGAGATGAAAGACCAGTGTTTTGGAGAGAGGTTAAGGCTATAATCTAAATAGAAATGATAATGAATCCATAGGAGCTAATGAAATCAACAAGTAAAATGGTATAGATAGAAAAAGGAAGAGTGCCCAGGACAGAATTTTGGAGGAAACCTATGATTAGTGGTATTGGCATGGATGAAGTTCCAGCCAGAGAATCTGGGGAAAAGTAGTCAAAGAGGAAGGAGGGAAAACTAGGGAAGAAAAGTTTCATAAAAACCTAGAGAGAAGAATGTCAAAGACTGCAAAGAGGTCAAGGATTAGAAATATGAAAAGACTTTTAGATAAGGCAATTAAGAAAACATGGATAAATTGGGAGGGAGCAATTTCAGATGAATGAGGAGGTCAGAAGTCAGACTACAGAGAGTTAGAGTGTAAGAGCAAAGAAAGTGGAGACAATAATTGTAAATGATCTTCTCAAGGGATTTAGCTATGAAAGAGAGATGAGCTATAGGAAAACAACTAATGGGGATGAAAAATATGAAGTGAGGGTTTTTTTAAAGATGGGAAAAGATGATTGTCAGTAGGGAAGCCACCAGAAGAAATTGAATGTCAGGGAGAAAGTGGGGAAGATAGAAGAGGTAATTTGATGGAATAGACAAGATAGAATGGGATCTCTTATATAAATAGAGCAGTTCAGTTAGGAAAAGAAAAGGGCCACCTCTTCATAAGAAAAAGAGGTAAATAAAGAGGTAATGAAAGAAAGCATTCAAGTGATGTGAAATGAGGAAAAGGTAGAAAGGGAAAGCTCTCAATGAATGATTTCTCCAAAGAAGTGCTTTGGAAAGACCATGGAGCATAAATGGACATTCTGTATCTGATTCCAGTTGACTAAGTTCAGATTTGGTTGGGAAGAACCATTTTTAATGAATGCACAATCAGAGCTATGAACATATTCAAAAAGACTTGATTCCATTTTGGCCATGTTGATGATCGCCTTCACTTGAGGACTTCACCACCCACCGTGTCCAGTGATGGGATAAGAAGGTAGCCTTAATGCCTTCTTCTGTCTGAGTCCATATGACCCCAAGAAATAGGCTTTGTTCTTGGCATTTTTGTTTGTTCTTCTCCATTCTAGGTGAAAGGAAGAGAGTCTCTGACCTTGGGGATTTCAAAGGTCAGAAGATCAACTAACAGAAATCTGGGAAGTGGAATTCAGTCTTGATTTTTTGCATCAATGCCCTGAGGAACAGGAGGCAATCTGCAGTAGTGACCTTCAGGACCCCAGAGCAGTGTAAGAATTTGCCCAGCAGTCTATACACATCTGGACAATGCTTTGTAGTAGCTGAGCTAAGTTATGAGCCCAAACCTCCACCCACCTCTCCCTAGATCATATGGACATGGGGGAGATTATGCCTCAAGTATTGGAAGAAATGTTTGTACCTTGTTCTTGCTATAAAAAAAATCTGATTGGTATTAAGAGGTTAAATTAAACTGAGTAATAGTCACTGCCCCCTTAACAATGGGAAGAAAAAGACTAATGTCAGCAGGAGCTAATGGAGGTAAAGGAAAACACTCCAATCCCTAAGAACACTAGGGGGTGGGGGGAGATATAGCAAGCTTTTCTGGCTCTGGGAGAGGGAAGCCAGAGCAGTTGTGCTCCACAGCATATTACAAATGATGACTTGCTTTGAAGAAGTGCCATATAAGATAGGATCCAGGAAATGTGTGATTAGAAAAGGAAGTGGCTGACTTATTCACATAACTGGAGCAAAAAGTAGCAAATGGACAGCAGAAATGTTTCAGTGGCACCCAATTAAATATTGAAAGACCTACCGTAAGGCTCCAGATACATTACAAAGATCTTCTGTGGAAGATTGATGGGAAATTTAGGACAGACACACATAAGATAAGAAGGCATGGATGGGTTGAGAATTGCATCATAGGAGGCAGTATCACATTAAAGATAGGATACACCTATCCTCTGAGAGTATAGATGTAGAGCTCTAGAAATATAGATGGGAATTAAATCTCCACTGGGGAACAGAAATGAAATGCACAAATAAAGAGGCCAAATACCTTAGGAGAGGGGTCCGAATTGATCAACAAAGCCAAACCCAGAAATGTGTGTTATAATAATTGAAAATTGTCGCTAAGCTGTATTCCGGCTAAGGGACTGACCTACACCAAGTTATCTTCATTAGCACAAGTCGTTATAGTGGCAATGTTTGCATAATCTCTATTAGGAATGTAGGCTTTGCTATGCAAGACTATAATGGTACAGTAATACTGTGTACTGCAAAAAAGTGCACTTAGTGCTTACTTTTTGTGAACTTGTATTTCTCAAAAATACAAGAAGGGAGCTCAGTATAAGTACAAAATAATCTATTAAAGTTGGTTTATTTGTAAATATATATATATA
>NW_025374273.1:0-4104 GCF_016433145.1 Gracilinanus agilis
GCCCCGCCGCCGCCACCGCCGCCTTTGCCCGGGGCTGCCGTCTCATACCCGGACTGGGTGGGCCACAGCTACCAGGAGGTGATGAGCCTCAACGAGCACTCCATGCAGGCGCTGTCCTGGCGCAAGCTCTACCTGAGCCGGGCCAAGCTCAAAGCCTCCAGCCGGACGTCGGCGCTGCTCTCGGGCTTCGCCATGGTGAGCCCGCCCGGCCCGGCCCGGCCCGCGCCCAGCTTCCGCACCCGGGAGGGGAGGGCGGGCGTGCCTGTCCGGGGCTGGGGGGAGTCGGCTGGAGCCTAGTCGGGCGATCTGGAGGAGGGGCAGATCTGGGACTGCCAGCCGTGCTACCCAGGGGGTATGGATGGGGGCGGGGTGCAGGTTCGGCCGGAGCAGACGAGAGTTAAGGGCAAAGGGAGTATGTAGGAATAAACTACGGCTAAGGGTTTGTGCTGGAGCGGTGGAGGAGTGGGATAGATGAGTAAGGGGGCTGGACGTGTGTAGCTGGTGGAGACCAGCGATGGGTTTAGTTAGCGGGGCTAGAGAAACGCGATTGAGAGGGGAGATGATGGAGCGGACACCTCGGGAAGGTCCCTTCCCCGTTTTTCTTTCCACTTAGACTTCCCCTATAGTGTGTATACGTGGACAGGTGTGAACCGGGGAAATGGAGCAGCCTTTTAAATTTTTTTAAAACCCTTGCTTTCTCTCTTAGAATGGACACTAAATATCGGCTCCTAGGCAGAAGAGCCATAAAAGTTAGACAGTTGGGGTTAAGTGACTCATCCAGGGTCACTCAGCTAGGAAGTGTCAGAAGCTAGATGTGAACCCAGGACCTCCCCCCTCTAGTCCTGGCGCTGTCCATAGAGTCACTTTACCCCTAAAATGAGCAGCTTTTGAGGATCGGTGCCTTCCCTACTCTGCTATCCCCTTCATTGTTATCACTTTTGGGAACTGTGGATGGGGATTTCAGGCCCCCTGCCCACCCTTGCTTTCTCTGTCACCCCTGAACTCTTTGACAGCTCCTCCCTTGTCCCCACTTCTTACCCTCTTGCTCAAAGCTCAACCCTGAGCCCCAGGCCAGCCAGCTGGAGAGTGGGAAGTGGGCCCAGCCTTGAATCTTGACCAAGTGAGATAATCTGAGAATGAGAATACCTCTGCTGGGAGAGGGTGGGGGGAAGTTTGGAGGGAAGAAAGGGGGGTAAAGCAGAGGCCAGGGCATTATCTCTAGGGGCAAGAGTTGTCTGAAGTGGAGGACAGGACAGTAAACACTGAATTTGGAACCCGATGATTGTTTCTCTTTTGCAGGCCATTTAATCTCTCCCTTGAAGCCTCAGTTTCCTCAAATAGATCATTTGTGGCCATTCTACTTTATAGGGAAACAGTAGGAATGGAACAGAGCTTTTTGGACCGTCTGCAGTGGCCGTTACACAGTTAGGCTCTTAATTAGTGTTTATTGGACAAAGCCGTGATTTCATCCTTTAAGAAACTTCTGGTGTGGAAACTCTTCTCCATGGATGCAAATATGTAACTAGTATTTAACTTCATAATAGCATAGAGCTGCCTTGACCTCTAAGAGGCTAATTGAGGGGGCAGCTATCGGATAACAGGGCTGTGTCTGGAGGACCTGGGTTCAATCTACCCTCAGATACTTCCTAGCTGCCTCACCTGGGCAAGTCACTTAACCCTGTTTGCCTGACCCTGTCCCTCTGTCTTAGAATTATTACTAAGACAGAAAATAAGATTCTTTTTTGAAAAAAGAAGCTAAGTGAGGAGCCCACAATCATAGGATTAGTATGCCTCAGAGGCAGGACTTGAACTCAGGCTTTCCTGACCAACCCTGCTTCTCTAATAATCTTTTAAAATTGAATTGAAATAAAATAATGGATGGGCCAGCGGGCAAGACTTATCTGAATGTTGCACCCTTTTCCCCAGCAGATAACCCAGAGGTAGGGGACTTTCTGTGGGTCTGAGTGTCCTCAGATCAGTGTGATTGCTGGGATAATGAGACATGGGAAATCCTTCCCCTGATAAAGGGTCCCTAGACGCAGAGATTTGGATGCCAAGGCACTGGGTCTCAATTCTGAGTGACTCTGGGACTTATTAGCCATGTGACTTTGGCCAGGTCACTCAATCTCTGGAATTTATTGGCTCATTAAATAAGGTAGAGTTTCCATAGATGACTGAGGAGTCAGTATGCTATAGTAGGAAGCTTACTGAGTTTGGAGTCTTCAGGATTTTGTGGGACCATGGCTTTGGGCTCAAAGGCCTTGGGGGGTTCAAATCTGGCCTCAGATATAGACTGTCTGTGGGACCTTTGCAAAGTCACTGAACTTCTGAGGTCTCAGCTTCAGTTGTGAAGTGACCCAGGCTGAACTAAGGGGCCCCTGAGGTTCTAGATCTCCCATCTAAATAGCCCAAATTTGAATTCTGACCCTAAGGCCTTAACTTTTCTGGGTCTTCCATTTCATTCTCTTGTAAAATGAGAGGGTTTGACCCGACTGATCTGAAGGGCCTTTCCAGTTTTTTAATCTTGGCCTGATCCACTTAGGAGGGGCTCTGAGACCATGGGATTGGGGTGGTATGAAGTAAGCCTTGGAAGAGACCCTAAAAAGGAGGATAACTCCCCAGCCTCCCTCTCTGGTGGGGTGCACGCTTGATGGATTTCAGCCTAGGTCTCCAGCCTTTTCCTCTGCAGCAGCAAGTAATTGAGAAGAGCTTTCGGTGGGGAGGAGGTTAAGTTTACTCATTTCATCAGTCAGATTAAAAAAAAAAACCCACACAAACACTTTCCAGGCAGTGACATCTTATAAGTAACTGAGCTGGAGGAATGAGAGATTAGGGAATGGGGTAGAGGGGTGGGGGAGAAAGTTGGGAACTCAGGGCCCAAGGCAAGAGGGGACCTAAACAGGGGTCAGTCTAGACGAGGTTGGAGCCTGTCTCCTTCCTGCTCTTTCTCTGGGGCTCCTGGTTCCCGCTTCAGGCTGGGGGTGGGGGGGACTCCCCACATCCTGTCCTTGACCTGTTATTGAAATCGTTTCCCTTTGTACTTAGGGCCCCACTTGCGTTGCTGCCAGGTTGTTAGGATGTGATTAAAAGGAAGAAAAGCTTATTCACCCTGTTTGGCATGAGCAGGGTGCTGGGGTTTTTGTTTGTTTGGCCTCCCAAGCTCCCACAATTAATTAAAAATAATTTGGTCAAGGGGGCAGCTGGGTAGCTCAGTGGAGTGAGAGTCAGGCCTAGAGATGGGAGGTCCTGGGTTCAAACCCGGCCTCAGCCACTTCCCAGCTGTGTGACCCTGGGCAAGTCACTTGACCCCCATTGCCCACCCTTACCAATCTTCCACCTATGAGACAATACACCGAAGTACAAGGGTTTAAAAAAAAAAAAAAAAAAAAACTTACCTAAAAATAATTTGGTCAAACCTTTTCCCATCCTTGATCTCATTTGATCTTTTCAACCTTCTGGGGTATGCAGGACAGAAATGATCCCCATTTTATAGGTTAGATGACTGAGGCCCAAGGAGATGAAGTAGACTGCCACATGTGTTATTTAGAACCTGGCTATCCTGGCCTCATTCACTCAATTTAATTCCACACATATTTTAAAAAGTTTTTTTAAATAAGTTTTTATTAACATCTTTTGTTTTTATATCACTTACTTAAAATATCCTCATCTGGCTTTACTCAGTGATTAAATGAATGTTCTTTCCTACTTATCCTTACAGAGCCTCAGTTTTCTCCTATAAAATGGAGGTAATTCCCATAGAATTACTTGACTTCCCCTTGAAAACACTGTTTCTCTGCCACACTGGTTTGCTCACCATTCTCCTATAGGTCAGTCTATCTCCTGCCTCCCAAGCCTTTGCCCAGGATGTGTCCCATGTCTGGAATGCCCTGTCTCCTGATCACAGTCTCTGGAAACCCCTAAACTTAAGTTCATGGCCCACCTCATTTGCATATTTGGGCTTAGCCCATGAGGCCTCTCCTGATTCTCTCAGTTACTACTACTTCTAAACTCATTTCCTTCCTTCCTTCCTTCCTTCCTTCCTTCCATCCCCTCCTTTCCTCCCTCCTTCCCCCTTCCTTCCTTTCCTCCTTCCCTCCCTTCATC
>NW_025374274.1:0-7142 GCF_016433145.1 Gracilinanus agilis
AAATAATAAAAATAAATAATAAAGCTTAAAATAATAAAGAATACTTAGAAACTAAAATGAACAAAAACATCCATCTCACTCTCATAAGTCACTCTTTTTTTTGCTTGTTATTTAAAGACATGCAAAGTCTAGAGAAGCTACTAAGAAAAGCTGTGATCTATGGCCAGCCTCGAAGTCGAAGAGCATGGAAAAAAATCCTCATTCTAGTAGAAGGCATCTATAGGTATGTGAATGATCAGGGTATTTTAATCTGTGATCTAAATAAATTTGGGGCAGCTAGGTGGAGCAGTGGATAGAGTGCCATGCCTGAAGTCAGGAAGACTTATCTTCTTGAGTTCAAATCTGGCCTTGCACTTACTAGCTACATGATCCTAGGTAAGTCACTTATCCCTATTTGTTCATTCCTCATCTGTAAAATGAACTCAAGAAGAAAATGAAAAACCACTTTGGTATCTCTGCCAAGAAAATTCCAAACAGGGTCAAAAGAGTCAAGAACAAAAAATAAATTTGACATGATGGGAGAAGCCACAAGTCTATACAAAGAATCTAGTTTACAACTACTCCAGTAAGCCATTAATTATTTACATGGTTACCTATGGAGTAATCTTCATTATCAGATGCCTGGAAACACAGAATTACACAAAATATCAAGGCTGGAAGGGATATTATATTAGATTTTTGTGATCACAGTGCTTATTTGCAATGTCTAGGAGAGTACCCAATCCAAACTGAACCCAATCCAAATTGACCTTAGAGACAATCTAACACAATCAATATCTAAACAAGAATCCCAGTAGACTTCCAAAAGATAATATCAAGCCTTCATTTTAAAGGCTCTAGCAAAGGGGAACCCATTCCCCACCAGAGATAGCCTATTGCATTTCTGGATAACTCTAATTGTTAAGAAGCTTGTCTGCTGCTCTGGATGTGGTACTGTATTATGGGAATTTTTTTAAACCTACTTTGTGGAGAAATATGCATAGAAGAGTTAAATTGATTAGTTTCTTTTTATAAACTTTGCTTACTATATATTGAAGACCTCAAGTCACAGGAATATTTTACCTTATAATGATTTGGGGTACAAATTCTCATGGAATTTCATTTCTAACCATAGAGTATACTGAGGGGTGCCTTGGAGTATCCTCATGAATTATCTGATATAAACCATTCTTACTAAAAACTAGAGAAGGGCTATAAATAGCTAAAGGAGTCAACAATATGTAGACTATTACTATCACATTTTGATTTTAGTGCCATACGGATTACTAACTTCTTCATAGTTTGGGTCAGAAAGATTTTGCATCAAAAATTCGATCCTCTAAAGGAGGAGGAATATTCAACAAAGTACTTACCTTTGCTCTTTTACTCTATTAGCAGAGCTGTTAGCTCAGCAGAATCTTCCCCAAGTGAATTTTCAATGAATTCTAATCTCAAGTAATTAGAAAGGAGGTTCCTAGGGAATAATTATAGAAAAGTGAAAAAATTGAATGAAATGGTAATTCCTGCATCTAAACAATAAGAGTATTGCTGCAAATAAGGCAGGAAACGCAGACAGCATCTTTTTTCTCTTTAATCTAAACTCTTGCTTCCAGCAACATAATTTTAGCCAAAAGAATAATAACAAGCAGAAAATGAAAGAAATGTGTTTCTTGTCAACAAATACATTTTCACAAACTGAAATTTTTAAATTTGCTGCAAAAAAACAACTGAATACAACATTTATTATACTGGCTGCTGCTGGTCAGGGCTAAATAGTCAACATCCCCATATACACCCTCTCCATATCTAATCTAGGGGTCTGGTTGTTTCACAGACTACTACTACTACAGGGCTATAAACTTGGCATTTATAGATTACAGCCAGTCACTGACTTTCTGTAAGACCTATCAGAATATAAGCAGGGAAACAACCAGGAGGTATGTCTTATGTATAGAGACTGTGTGAGTATACTAGAATAATTAACTACTCATTGGCCCTGAACTTGCTACTTTAAAAAAATAATAATTCCAGTTTCACTTTATGCTGTCATAACTTCAAGCCTCATTCTTCCTCCTGTGTAATTTGTGCCAGCTGCAGTACACCATAAAACTGGGGCGAGAGAACAAACCAATTCTTATCTAAACACCTGTCATTCAGGATTGGAACAGCTTAAAAGCTGATCAGCTGAGCCAGAGCAGGCTGGACATCTCCTTTTAAGCAGAATAAACAGAACCAAACTGCAAATAAACACAACTTGGCACAACTAAAGGAAAGTTAAGTTTTAAACACTTTGATCATGGCTGAAATTAAGAGGACCACCAGCATTTTACTGTCAAATATTCTTGTCAGTTACCCAGCCTACAGAAACCACTGCAAAGGCTGGATTTTGTTCGTTTCCTAAGACTTATCTCTCTATTCTGCCATAATATCAGCAGTACAGGTTTAAAGGTTATGGACCTCTTCAACAAATGGGGAAATTATACCAGATTTCAAGTTTAAACACATCTAATATTTGTTACTTAATCTGTGGTTCATATATTCATTTTTCTTAGAACTCTTTTCAGAGAATTCTGGAATAGGGCTTTCAGGGACTCTTCAGTGGAGAATGATAATTTTTCTTATTTTTCTTTTTTTTCAAAGCAGCATATGAAACTTTCCATGAAAAGAGTCTACAAATCAAAATGTCTTTTATGGTCATAACTTCTATGGACTTTGGTTTCTTCGTCTCTAAAATGAAAGGGCCAGACTAGGTTATCTATACTCCCAGCATAATCATTCTATAAGTCTATGATTTCATGTGGCTGTTTTCTAACATTTTATCATAACTCAACATTTGGTGAAATAATTTATTTTTCTTGGGATTAATGTGAGAATTTCCATTTTTAAATATCATGTTGGCATATAATTTGTGGGTATATATTCAGACAGTATCACTGAGCTGTTTTTATAGTTTCAATTTCATGATTTTTTTTCTGTGCCTTCCAAAATTGGCATTGATCTAAGATCCCCTACAAAAGTAGTTAACAGAAGAAAAAACAATCACAGAAAGATTATGGGATATTTACATGACAAATGTCATTATTAATGATTCTTGGACCCCCTTTAAATAACATTATTTTAGTGTCACTAACTAGTTATTGTAGTTAAAAGATGGGTCAAAGTGCAAGAAAAAAAGACATTAACTTACAAAAGGGAAGTGAACACAGGACCTTAATCCTTTAAATGCACGTTGCACCAGGAGTTGCAGCTGTGATATATGACATACATAATGTAGTCAGCTATAACACTCAAAAGAGAAATATGGTAGAAAAGTGGAGGGTCACAGCTTTTGCAAAATACTAGCAGAAAAAACGTGGTCTACTTGAATTTATGACATTTATCAAGAGATACTGAGGAGAGAACTCATAGTAATTTTGTAAATATATAAACTGAACAGAGATCCAGAAGAGTCTAAGAGAATGCATTATCACTCTTCTACTCAAAGTTGGAAAAGAGTTCTTGTATCCCAAACCTCAGTGTTCTTTTCTTCTGCTTGTATGCTAACTTCTAACGGCAGGAAACGAAGAAAATTTCTAATATGTGCATATTGGAGGGAGCTTTATGATACAAACTGAGACATTTGTGGACATCTAAGAAGGGAAACCGTAGTTCCTAGGAGCCAGTAAGGGTTCACTAAGAAACAGTCACAAAAAAATTAGGAGAGATACTAAACTTACCTCATTTCCTTTTATGATTAGTTATTAGACTTGCAGATTAAGGATATTTCCTAGACATGATACATATGTATGGATTTCTGCAAAGTACATGATAAAGTCATGATATCTTTTTGAGAAGATAAAGGAGATGTAGGTTGAATACATTTTAGTGAAATCCTAGGTGCTTCATGACTATAGAGCCTTCATTAATATAGTTATATCATAAAGTAAGGACATTTCTAGTGGTATGCTGTAGAATTCAGTTTTTGGTTCTGTTCTGTACTTTTTTTTAATCAATGGATTATTATTCTATAGGTTAGGGATAGAGACTATGGTTTCATTAGTATCAAGTACTCCTAGATGAAGAAATGCCTTCTAATAATGCACACCAGAACCTTCTCTGAACTTACAGTCTTGCGGTGTTGCCAGGAGCTTTGAGAGATTAAGTGATTTGCCCAGTGTCACATAGCCATTATTTATAAGAATTAGGATTTGAACTCTTTCTCTACTGGGTTCTCAGGGCCAACTCTCTATATAAAATGACAGCCTATCTCTCATAAACACATGATGACAGGCAGAATCATTAAATCTATAGTTGAAACAAAGCTACAAGATAAAATTATTACACTGGAAAACAAAATCAAGATTCAAAAAAGCCTACATTGGTCTGAATAATAAATTCATGGATCATAGAGTTAGAGTTAGAAGAGAATTTAGAAGCTATCTAGTCCAAACCTCTCATTAACAAAAGAGGAAAATCATGCCTAAAAAGGTTAAGTGAAATGCCCAAGTATATAATAAATGGTAGAGGTAGAATTTGAATCTGTCTTATGGCTGCAAAGTCAATACTTTCTTTTCTCCCACAATACATTTAAAGGGATAAATGTGAAGTTCTCACTTAAGCTAAAAATGATTAACTTACAAGCCCAGGATGGGAGAGACTTACCTTAATAGTAGTTAATGTAAAAAAAAACACACACTTGAGGTTTTTAGTTAACTAAAAGTTCAATATGAGTCATCAGTGCTGCTAAAACAAAGAAAAAAGTTAATTCAATCACTTGCATCAGTAATAGACTTAAAATGTACAATGGAGATGATAGTCTCATCATCCCCTTGATATATCACATCATGTTTGGTTCTATCCCCATTCAGAGATATATCCTAATCAATGCAAAGTAGATATGCTATGTTATTCTTGACTTGACTTATGTGAGGCAACGAGGATACAAAAACAAAAATACCCCAAATTATCCTTGCTCTCAATGAGCTCACATGTTATTGGGATGCAACTAATTTCTTTCCTTATGCTCTCCAAACTTGATCTTCTTTCTCTAAGTATCTGCTTCCATTAGTGGTTCCCCTATTTTCCCAGGCACCTAGATACAAAACCAATAGCACCAACTTAGATTTCCCTTTTCTTTATTCCTCACATCCTTTTAGATAGTTGCTAATCTCTGTCAACATCACCACAGCACTCCTTGCATCTATCCCTTCCTGTCCATTTTTAAACTAACATCACCCTCCTTCACCTTTTATCTGATCTAGTATAATAACCTCTGAGCTTATGTCTCTGCCTCCAATGTCTCCCCAGTTCCCATATGTTCTTACAGCTAGGTAGCACAGTGGATAGAATTTCATGCCTCAACTTGGAAGGATCTGGGTTCAAATCTGGCCTCAGCTACTTCCTAGCCATATGACCCTGGGCAAGTCATTTAACCCCAATTGCCTACCTAATCCTTGCCACTCTTCTGTCTTATAGTAAGACATAAGGTAATAGTTCTAAAAAATGATAATAATCTTAATGCACAGGTTTGGCCATATCACTTCCTTCCTCAAAAACATTCACCATACTTCCCAGATAAAAAATAAATTTGGCGCCCTAGCATTTAAGGTTTTTATTATCTATTCTTTGATCTCGTCCTGCACTCTCCCATTTCTGTGTACTTGCAAAGACCATTATCCATATTCACAGTGTTTTCCTACCTAAACTTTACTTTTTGAAATCCTCTCCTTTAAGGTCTGCCTCAGCTTGCACTTCTTCCATAAAGTCTTCCTTGATCTCCTCAGCATTTTTTCTGGACCTCTTTTACCTTTATCACATTCTACTTATTTGAATATCTATCGAGGTTTGTCCCATTAGATTAAAAGCTCCTTAAGAGTGAAGATTCTGCCATTTCTTTTTTAAGAGGTCCTAGTATATAGTGCCTGGCTTATACTGAGTGTTTAATATATGTTTTTTAGTTTTCTAAATTGTTGAATGATAAAATGAATAACGTATTTCACATTAGTGCATAACTCAACTCAATTAAATGTCTATTAAGCACCTACTCTGTACAAAGCAATAGAGGTGATACAAAGTGTACATTAAAAAAACATTATCTGTACTCTTATGGAGCTTACAGTTTAATGAGGAATATGATCAATAACTGATAACCATACTGTACAATAAAACATGTTGTGTACAAGTTATAATAGGATGAGCTAAAATGTTTCAAGTCAGGACCTAATGCTAAGAAGGACCTGGTAGACACTAAAAATTAGAATGGAAATATGTTGAAAACCAGAGGAAGAGAAGGCAGATCAGGGTATTAGCACTGGTCATGCAAACAGAGGTCAAGTTCCTGAAAGGCCAACTAAGAAAGAAAGAAATTCCAGGAGAGTTGATAGATGTATTCATATAAATAACCTGGGAGAAGGTTCACTTGTATCAAAGGGTATATGTGATGGCATTTGATTTGTTTAATTAATACACAATTAATACCACATTAATACAATCTGAATTTTTTCAAAAAAAGGAGATTCCTAATAAAGTACATCTGTCAACCTGAAATGAACTGAGATTTTTATTGTTTCTATAATCACTTTGAGATACCCAGATTGCTTTTGGCTTATTTCCAGTTATGGAACTTGTATACTAGTTATACAAATCAGTAAAAAAGGGAATTTTCTAAATTATCTGCAACTTCAGATAACAAAGTTATAGCTGAAGCTTTCAACCCACTGATACTCAAGAAATGATATGATAATCAGTCACCTAATCCTAAATGATATAGTCCTTCCCAAAACAATTAAATATTATATCAGAGTTTTATTTACTACAAAAATACCTGAGAGTTCCCATCCCAAAAATAGTAGTTGAGATTTTCTGAGCTTCACATGGCAAGCCCTGTGTCATTCCATTTGCAATAAGTAAAAAATATAAAAGAAAAAGGGAAAAAAAAGAACAGTTACTTGATTTTAAAGTAGTAGTCATTATTTCCTTTCTTATCTCAAGATATGATTTGAGCCCAGAAGGAAGATTTTTCCACCATGTACACTGGCACGTGATAGCATTTGTTCATTACTAT
Source organism: Gracilinanus agilis (assembly GCF_016433145.1). Lineage (NCBI taxonomy): Eukaryota > Metazoa > Chordata > Mammalia > Didelphimorphia > Didelphidae > Gracilinanus > Gracilinanus agilis. The sequence goes on from NW_025374274.1 coordinate 7,022, forward strand.
TTAGTAACTTACCTCATATGTAAGGAGCAGGGAGAAAGGAGATTTCAAAAAGAAACCTGTACACTTAGCTAATACATTATCTAATAGAAAATACATAAGTATATATATATATGTATATATA